>NC_084983.1:23310616-23474239 GCF_963691925.1 Scomber scombrus
TGAAGCTTGTGATGTGAAAGATCCTAAAATGAAAAACAGCCCTCGTGCTTCAACTAATTTTTATTTATTAAACCCAGTGGTATCACATTCCTGCAGATTTATGGATGTTTTGTGTTGTGGCCTTTCTAAAAATCTAGGCTATGACTCCATCTCCTTGTTTTTCATTAGACATTTTGGCACCCATTTATCGACACTAGAAGAAAATTAGAGATCAGATTCGCCAGCAGTGGAAAAATAAATGAATTCATTGCAGATTTAGCCCACTCACATCTCGCTCTCCCTCTCATCTATTACACAATACCACCATAATCACGTCTCCTTTAACATGTAGCAGGAAGCGCGAGCTGCATAGATAAATAAATTAACGGGATAAAATAGAGCGAGAGTGGCACTACAGCCGATGAGCCGACTCTTTATGTAAATCAGGCCTGACATTACCCTTGTGACCAAAAAAAGCCCCCACCTCCTCATTCCCTCACCACCTTCTTTCTATCTCTCCTCTCTCTCTCTCTTTCTCTCTCACACACATACACACACACAAACACACACACACACACACGCTTCATTCGCCATTTCTTCCCATTCATAAAAATCTCGGCATCGCGCGTGCGCAATACCATTCGGAGTCCTCCCCATTCATAAAAATGTAACCTCCGCATTTCAGCCCTCCCGAGTCGCTTTGCCCTCCCATTCACAAAAAAAGAGAAAAAACGCCGAGGCATCTGCGCAGTGCCGTCCCCTTCCTTTCGTCTACCCTCCCATTCATAAAAACTCACTTCCCTCCCCCTCGGTGGTTGCAACATCATATCCAAAGCTCTGCGTCCACAACCGCAGTCGCCTTTTACGCACCAGCGAGTGGAGAATAGTGCTGGAGACCCATTCTCCTTTCTCCTACCTTGCTCACATTATTCCCTAACATTTGGACTTATCTTTACTCAACATTTGTGGAGCTACTCTTTCGTTCGGACTGGACTATAGACTGCGCGCAAACGTCGTGCGCAACGAAGAGATGAGAATTTTATCCTGAAACCACAGTAAGTCAGCACCTCTGGTGTTTTCGCATCGTTAAATGTTTTTTAAGTTGTGAGTTTGTGGCTGCACAAACCGACTATTCAGTGTCTTTTATTGCCTCTGCTTGACCATACCCCTTAGTTCACTGGATTGCAGGCATGAAAACGCTCTTGCAAACTCTATTTTGCAACAAGCTGTTTCCCCGACCCGTGTTTGCACTTTGAGTCAATATTTAACCACCGATTTCGTACCAAAAGCAAGGTTGAGGGCGCAGTAAGGGGGAAACGGTGTCGTTTTATAAAGCGTTAACTTGCATGTGCCGCTTTTTTGACAGCAGATCGTATTTCAGCGTCTATCGCGTCACTAATTGTGCCTTCTTTGAAAGCCACTGTCGCCATAAAAGACAGCGGCACCTATATCTCACATCATCTCAGTCTAAATCACTCTGAGCCTGTACATGTTTTATCTCTGGCGGTTCGCTTGCGTGTCTCGTCCTCGCTCTGCAGCGACCGCCTGGTTGGTGCACCATGTCGTTCGTGTCAGGTGTTTTTGAGACTAGCATTTAAATCTTATCTTAATAACCTTAAATACGATATCACAACATTTCTTTAATTTGTTTCCTTTTTCTTCCCACGAACGGTAACGTCCAGCTTTAAGCATCAAACTACGCACTTAACTACCGCCGATTAAACTACCTCACAACCTCCTGTCTGGTGGCACACAGTGTACCATTTTCTTTATCAAGGTTATACATATATCAAGTGCTGAATGCGTTGTTACAATGCCTATATAAACATGCTATTTGAGTATGCCGAGCGACCGCCTCCGGTTTTTATGACTCAGTCCATTCACATATTGAAGGGAGGGACGCACACACACACATAAGCACACATACACACATGTATGCACTCACGCACTTGCACACGCACAGTTCCGGCTTGGAGCTCATAATGGTCGAGATTTGACTATCACAAGCGCTTGTCTCGGTGCCAGCAATGTCGCAACAGGTTTCTCAACTAGGCTTTTGCAAATCTGAGGAGAAAAGAGAATAACATAAGCCGACGGTCAAGCAAATCTGGTCCGTCTAGACACATTTTTAAATAAAATAGATCGTCAGTCAGCAGGTTAATGTGTGATAACAAACCACAGCTCGATAATGTTTCGTGGAAAAATCAGGTTGCTCTGACAATCAGCAGAAAAAACTATGCATTTTAAAGTCTCGGTGAACTGGGTTTTTGCGGGGTATTTTGTAATAAGGCAACTAAACAGCGCAGATGTGGGGCAGCGGAAATGTCGACTGTGCTGTGCCGTTTGTCTTCACTCATCTTTTTTTCCTATAAAGTAGGTTATGTTTTTGCCTGCCGCCGAGCGCTCAGGCTCATCATGACTGGTGCGCATTGATTCATGCTTGCAACACTGAGTGCAGCCAGCAGCTTTCATTCACAAAAACCCGCAGTTCACAAAATTAGTTTCATTCACAAATTCTAAGACTGTGTCTCTGGGCTAACACTCACCCATCTCTCTTACAACACACATTTCTGTTGATATTGTCGAAAATGTATGAAGAGCATATTGACAAAAGCTAAAATTGTGTTACTTTGGGTAAGTTAATAGCTATCATTCTGTACAAAGACCTCATTTCTTTTGCTTCTTGCGTTCATTTTGGCTTTGTTGAAATCCCTTTTTCTGGCAACCTTGTCCTCTCTTTGCTCTGCCTTGTTTTGCATCTTTGAGTCTTTTGCATGCAAGCCCTGCTCTCTGGTGCTCCCTGCTCTTTACAAACGAGGCAATGAGAACCCAACTTCTATTGTTCTAATGTCAAAGTTAGAATGGAGGAGGTTTGAAACCCTGTTGGTATTCAGTCTAAAAATCAAGATTGGTTGGATACTCTACATTCAGATTTTTGCAGAGACTCCGCCGGGAAAAAGATTTCTGTTGAGAGACTGCAATGCTTTGGTTTTTAGGCTTTGATAATTGCTTTAGGTGAAGTAAACTACTGAATATGTGGGCTAATATGTAGCCCTTCCATTGACATTGTATGATTTATCCATCATATAGAAAAGTAATGTGGGGAAAGCTGTTTTAGTAGTTTAATTATGAGATAAAGTCTTGGTTAGTTATCAAATCTGGTAATGCAACACAGAAGGAAATTTGAATTATACCAAAAAGGAAAGGACATTTTAAAACCTGACCCTCCAATAAATGTTAACATAGTATTGTAGATGAAAAAATAATATGTTTAAAATAAGCAAAGGATGTCCTCTTCTTGAAGGATATATAGCAAACTGACTGTTTCTAACTTGACCTGCCCTGGTTAGATTCAAGATAAATGAGAGAATGAAATATGTTCATGTGCTCATACTCTGCTCTTTATGGTTAACCTGCCCATCATTTTATCTGCTGTTTTGTGTTAATAACTTCATGTTAAATGAATATTACTTTTTCCACTGTCATACACTTTTCATAAGCTTTGATGTCTTTGTGGTTAAAGATAAGGCCTTTAGGGAAAAAAAGCATCAAAAGGGTAAAAGATCAACAACTGTAACAACAGCAGATGCAGACAGTCATGATTGTTTCTTTTGTCTTTACAGTTTTGCTAAATGCTGCTTTAGAGTGAAGACGTGCGAGGCACCAGCCTACACATGGAGTCCAGGGTTCCCCACCACATCCCCGGAGTATCCTCCTCCCTCATATCCCAGCCCCTGCTGGACAGTCGAGTGCCCTACGGCCGCTTGCAGCATCCCCTCACCATCTACCCCATCGACCAGATAAAGTCCTCGCATGTGGAGAACGACTACATCGACAGCCCCGCCGTTGTCTCCCAGCAGCCCCCAAGCCAGAAGGCTGCAAACCGAAGAATCACCTGGCTTGGTCAGAATCAGGAGGCCTTCCTGGGGGCAAACCACAACCATCATCACAATCACCAACACCAGCACCACCAGCAGGGCAGGTGCGAGCCCCACCCTCACCAGGACACAACCACCCACCCTTGGATTTCCTTCAGCGGGAGGCCCAGCTCTATAAGCAGCAGCAGCAGCACATCGTCTGATCAGAGGCTGCTGGACCATGCTGCACCCACCCCAACAGTGGACCACCACCCAAACCTGCATCCCCACCAGGGCCCCGTCAATACAATCACGACCCGAACTCCAGGTTGCTTCACTTCCTCTGAATCTAAAGTCCTCACCTCCTCTGCTTCCTCCTGCTCCTCCTCCTCTAAATCGCTGGACCTCAAGTCTGCAAAGATTCCCACAGGAGGCGTTTGCACCACTGCAGGCCAGCAGGGGTTGGCGCTGATCCCTTCCTCCCCGGCTGAGAAGAAGCACCTCTATCTCTGCGAGCACTGTGGGAAGTGCCGATGCACGGAGTGTACGCTCCCCCGAACCCTACCCTCTTGCTGGGTCTGCAACCAGGAGTGCCTGTGCTCTGCTCAGAGCCTGGTGGATACAGCCACCTGCATGTGCCTGGTCAAAGGGATCTTCTACCACTGCACCGAGGACGAGGATGATGAGGGCTCCTGTGCCGACAAGCCCTGCTCATGCTCCCAGGCCAATTGCTGCGCACGCTGGTCCTTCATGGCTGCCCTTTCTGTTGTCCTGCCTTGTCTGGTCTGCTATCTGCCAGCTACGGGCCTGACCAAACTAGGACAGAAATGTTACGACAATGTAAGCAGGCCTGGCTGCCGCTGCAAGAACTTGCAGAATGGCGTGAGCATCCCTGCGTGTAAAAACGGAGGTGTGGAAGCGAAAGTAGGAACACTAGAGAAGCAGCAGCAGGGGTCATGATACTGGACAAAACTGGCTAGTGAGGGCCTTGCTATAAAAAACTGGACTGGACCACAGTATCTGCTCGCTCTCTATGGATAGGACAATCCAACACCAATCCCTTAAACTACCCCATTAATCTGCTGGAAGATGACTTATGTAAAACAAAGGTACTTAGATGTCTTCTCGACCTATGTTTGAAAGGGTGGATGATCAAATGGGCCTGATTTGAGAGAGTTACTAGGAATAGTTAACAGGCTCTCTGAGATGTTTTTTTTCTTTTTGTAACAGTGACACAAGAAGAAGAGACTAGATTGTGGGACTGGTGTTTGTGTTGTTTCGGGAAGATGGCTGAAGGCACAAAGTCATTGTACCTCTCTGCTGCTCTGTATTTCTCAGCTAATTTTGTAACGGTAACTAACCAGAAGCTGGTTTGCCTTTCCTCTGATAACATAGAAATTATATGATGGAGAAAAATATCTGTACACCCCCCTCCTACCCCCCCAAAAGCACAGCCCAGTGTCCCTCTGTCTGAACAAACACAAAAACAAGTGATTACCTATACTGTGGCTTTATGATAGGCCACTGCAGGAGTGAAACCACCACTTACTCACTCACTCTCTCCACTATTATGATGATCACCATTCTTTAGTGTCGCCATTCTTCCTCTTATAGCTTAAAGATGCTAGCTTGGAAATGATAACATTTTATCTCTGAGTTTTTATCTCCACGGAGGAGCTGTATAAACAAAATAATAGTAATTTCCCATAAGTCTCACTCTGTGTTGTGTGTAAGCAGATGTACTGCAAATAAGAGAGAGATAATCACTTCCTGTTTTTGGGGGGTGAAACCCAGACATTCTAAAAGATATTGAATGCTGTTCACCAATCACCTCAGAGGTAGTGCATGTCATGACCTGCATGCTCTAGTCTAATGGTTACCCACCCTGCTAGAAATCAATGTGTAGTAGAGAAATGTGTTCAAAAAAAAAAAAAAAAAAAGTACACCCAACCTTCTCAGGGACTGTTACAGTAATCCTCTTTAGAACTTGGCCTACAGCATGTTGGTTTCTAAACTGCCTAAGAGCCTGGTCTACTTCCTCTTTGCACAAAAAGGCAAAGAAACATTTAGGGGCAAAAAGGCAATAGTGAATAATTTAAAACAAGTAAGCTAAGAGAGAGACTAAATGGCCAGAAAATAAATGTTTCCGGAGGATAAGGGATGAAAGTGATAGAGAGTAAAGAGGAAGAGAGAAGGCATAGCAAAGTTGTTGTTGTGTTTGTATCTAGTCAGCCTTTGTCAAAATCAAACCTGCCACTTGCACAACCTTTTTAGGAAGACGCAAACCCCTTAAAGGATGTACTAAAGCACAGTATTAACCACCTCAGCTATCTCACACTACGTTGGCGCGCACTACATTTAGGTCCACACCCGGCCCCCCTCCATACACACACACACATGCACCCACATACACACACCCACAGCAGTGTCTTCATTAAATTCTAATCATTATGCTGCATAGCTGCGTTAGTCAGATAGTCTATCTTTTATTTTTTGAGTCTATTTTTGTGGCTTGCATGACGTTCTTAGGACTTTGCCAAAGGAAGCTAGCGTACAGTAGCATGTTTTCGCTGTCTGAGTGACCACAGTTGTCATGCACTCTTGCCAAATGGAGTTGATGGCAGTTGGTTCTTAAAGGCATGCTGCCCTTTAATACAGATGGCCTTTTCTGTTTGGCATAAAGGGATACTGTCTTTGTTGCTCCATAACACACACCTTTCTTTCATGTCCGATCCTTAACTTCCATTAGGGCGCCTAACTTTGCTCATACCTGTATTTGTCTTGTTGCACAAAACCGATATCACACACAAAAAAAGGAAAGAAAAATACACACTGTCCTTAGTCTTGAATGTATGAGGCAATATTTTCAAAACCTAGCAATTCAGTCTGAGAGAAAGGTGCCAAAACTGAGAATGATTGTGTGTCTGGGCAAAGGCCTAGTACATGTAGGTGGGCAGCAAAAATCACAAATGTTTTGACAATATATTTAGTAATAGAGCTATGCAGGTGAAATGTTAATTGCTGTAAATAGTTTCACAACATTTGTGTTCTTTAGAAGAGACTTTTAAATGTCCTTGAAAGATTGCATGGTACATTATAACTACAATTCAGTACAAAATATATAGAGAATATATTAGATATATATTTTGAGGGTAAGAAAAAGATGTTTTTGAGGTTCTGAGAAAAAGAAAAGAGGGAGGGCGGCGAGAGGAAGGTTCAGGAAGGGGTAACAAAAAAATGACAGGTCTTTCTATCACAAGCACTTGATTTACAAAAGTGTGCCCGGCAATAATTTAAAAAAAGAACAAAAATAAAAACTCCTGCTGTTTATGCTATCCATGGCGCATTAGCAGTTGAGAGGCTAAGCTAATTCCCTGGTTCCTCTCCGAGTCCTAAAGACTGGACTCATTGAATCCACACAGGGAACACAATCTACCCCTATCCGGATCAACCTATTTCCTGCTGTTACTGCTCAGTATCTCAGCTCTCTCCCCTCTTTTTCTCTTTCTTGCCCCCCCCCCCCCCCCCCCCTTCCTCTCGTCCCGTCTTCTTCCCTCCTTCCTCCCTGAGAAATTCTCCAACAAACACCCCTAGCCTTGATTGACAAACACAGCTGCTGTGCATAAACTTGTCATACCACAGAGACGGGAGAGAAAGACAAGTCTGTCTCTCTTTCTCTCCCTTTCTGGCTGTTTCCCCCTTCCTGTCTTTGTTTTTCTGTGCCATCTTTTTTCACAAGTGGACCTCTTTTTCAACAGTCTCTGCCTTTTATTCTTTCATCTCTCTGCTCTCTGTTGCCACAAGAGTAATGTTCTTGGCCTCACATTAGCTTTATACCTTTACATGTGCTCGCTAGCCTGTTCAAGGTGTGGAATAATCACAGACGACAACTCAATGATTAAAACTATTCTTTTTTTTTTCGTTTATTACAATACTGTGACTTTTACACACCCGTACCCATTTGTGTCGCTCATTTGCAGGCACTGATTTTTTTTTATTTTTTTTTTTATTTCAACCCAAAACAAGAGGAAAAGTCTCATACAGCTGGGTGATGCTACTCCATTCCTTTATGCCTTTGCAATGTCAATGTAGGGGATTAAGAAACGAGATCTGTGCTTTTGTTTTGTTTAGATATAACAAAAAGAAAAAAACTCTCATATAAAAGGTTCCCTTTATAGATATATTTATTTTGAAGTTCTATTTTATATAGTATTTATTTAGATGCCAACATTTTTGTTTGTGAAGAAAGCTTATGTCGAAATGGAATGTACATTGACAATGGAAATATATATTGTTAAATATACCTGGCTGTTGTGTCATTACTTTTGTGAGTCATTTTCAACACACAAACACTCACACCTACACTCATAGCATACAGTAAACCCTTACCCATCAAAATGAATTTGCACATAGAGACACATTGAGTGGGATTATAGATGAAAATAAACTTTGTATGCAAAGACACATAGTTTAATTTACAGCAAAATACGAAATAAGTATCATTAGCTACCATTAAAAGAAAATAGACCATAATAGAGTTGATGTTAAAGTTTAAAATAAAGTAAAACATTATGCGTAAGCACATTTTCAGACACATCACATTTGTAGCTGCTTTTATCATGACTGTAGCCACTTATAGGCTTCTTATGAAGAGACTTTAGTTACTAGATGCTGCTAAATGTAAGTATTAGTCATTCTGTAAAAGAGCATTTACAGGTTTCAGTTGTTTTACATCAACACTTCAACTTCCTGAGGTCCCTGCTTCCTGTGTTTGAATAGACGGCTCTCTATAAAACACTGGTAGGGCAGTGAAGGCCAAATAAAGCTGCTTGAACTTACACTGAAAGAAAACATTTCATAAGTAACAGGAAATAATTCACAGGGTTCCTCTGGACGATGAAACATGAGAGACAAATCAGTCAGATAGTCATTTCATATCAGAGCTGCTGTATGTGTGTGTGTGTGTGTGTGTGTGTGTGTGTGTGTGTGTGTGTGTGCGTGTGTGTGTGTGTGTGTGTGTGTGTGTGTGTGTGTGTGTGTGTGTGTGTGTGTGCGTGCGTGCGTGCGTGCATGCATTCGTGCGCGCGTGCCCATGCAGGCGTGTGTGTATGTGTGAGTGTTTCACTCAGGTTTAACTGACTTTTCTCTAGTTTATAGGGGTGGTCTGTTATAATCTGGATGTGTAACATTCCTTTCTCTCCCAAGCACCTCCTTACAAAGCTGGAGTGCACACAAAATCTTCCTGTCACACACACGTACACACACACACACACACTGTTGTCACTCCCCACCCCCAAGCCCACCTGTGCTAACTGTTTTCCTGAGGCGTTCCCCCACCTCCTTCCCCTCTGCGCTTGTTTCCTGGGTGTTTACCTGAGAGCACCTGAGAGAGTGTGTGTGTATGTGTGAAAAAGTTAGAGAAGAGTCAGCAAGAAAGAATAGAGATGGCAGAAGAGAAGAGAAGAAAAGAGAAAAGAATAAACCTGAAGAAAAGAGAAGAACAGAGAAAAGAAAAGAGGAGAAGAAAAGAGAAGGAAAGAGAAAAGAGGAGGTTGGCCAGGCCAGGCTCTCCAGCATCACATAAAGAACAAGTTTCCGCTGCAGAAGCCCTGCAGGCGCTGCTGTGTCTGCTCCAACAGGTGAGATCAGAGACCAACCTGCCTGTTTACCTGCCGGTCTGTCAGCAACCACCTGGGACAACACACATATACACACACATGCACACACATGCACACACACACAAACACCTGCATTTGACTTCCTCCACACCTACATTGTCATTTCCACCCCACCGGGCCACATACATATCATCAAACACAGGAAGCTTCGGCACAGGCAGGTGAAGAAGAAACCATTTATTATAAGCTACATTATGGCAGGTTGGATTGACTGAAGAACCAGTCCCGGGTCAAAAAGTGTGTATGCAAATAATTGTTGTGGTTTGGCCTGATGGGTTTACCACAGGAGACAATGCTGCAATCGGCAGGAAAAAGGGGTTTTAAAAAGTTCTTCTGCACATGTTTAGTGTGGGTTTGTTTCCAAATCAGCTTAGCAGAGTGTGTGTGTTTGTGTGTGTGTGTGTGTGTGTGTGTGTGTGTGTGTTGGGGGGGGCGGTTAGTAAGCTGTTGCATATTTGTATTCTGCTTCATCTGCAGCATTATTGTACAACGTCAAGAATAAGGTCGTCACACCCAGCACGCACGCACACACACACACACACACACACACACACACACACACACACACACACACACACACACACACACACACACACACACAATCACATCAGCTGTTGTTATGGAAAACTATTTCTGTTGTGCTGGTAATTTGTTACACATGCACACATGCACAACAGTGTTGCATGAATGTCCAAGTAAAAAAAATGTAATCATCTAAATTAGAAACTCATATATATACTCTATTCATCTCTTTTTTTTATTAAAGAGAGGAGGTTAGAAAGAGAAAGAAGCAGAGTGAAAGAGACAGTGAAAGAAAAAGGGAGAGAGAGAGAGAGAGAGAGAGGAGAGAGAGAGAGAGAGAGAGAGAGAGAGAGAGAGAGAGAGAGAGAGAGAGCGAGAGGTCATTTTATTCAGTAAAAGTATGTCAGTGGCCCTCAGGCTGGTTGACACTTTGTTCCAGTTAGGACATGTGACCTAGTCTGTGTGTGTGTGTGTGTGTGTGTGTGTGTGTGTGTGTGTGTGTGTGTGTGTGTGTGTGTGTGTGTGTGTGTGTGTGTGTGTGTGTGTGTGTGTGTGTGTGTGTGTGTGTGTGTGTGTGTGTGTGTGTGTGTGTGTTGGATTGTGCCATCACTACATATTACTGAAAGCAGTAGCATTACAATAACAAAAGACAAAGAGATCATCAGGTGAAACCTCTCAGCAGCATAATCTGACTTGACCCATCGCTTGCTTTTACTTCTTATCTGCTACGTTTCACAACTGGCAGAAATCGTACTGCGAATTCACCACTGATATCGCAGTGCATCGGCATGACCTGAGATATCACTTGGGCAAATTGCCGCTTTTCAGCATGAATCTGCATTTAGGCACCATATGTTAGAGTAATGTTCTGAGGCCGTGGGGAGAACCAGATGCCAGTTTCCTGCAATGAATGATGTTTCCCCTCAGCTGGTCTCTGAATCCGTTTGAGATTTTCAAGAAGCTAAGTGTAATTTTGACTTTCCAGCACTTATGTGCTTCAAGTTAGCTCAAGTAAATCCCCCGCAGTATGCTGTTTAGATGACATCTTGCAAAAGTCATTTTCACATCTGGTGTAGTGCTCAAGTGAACCCCCCCACCACACCAACAACAACCCCAAGATACACACACAAGAACACACACACTTTCCTCTTTTTCTTTTCCTTTTACCCCCATTCCTCCCCCTCTGGTTTCCTCCATTTTACAGAACTCAATAAATGCAGCCAGATTAAATTTAGACAAATAAAGCATGACACCTCAGCAATTAAAATCTTAAATCTGTCTTTGAGCTGTAGGGTTGCAGGGGCCAAAACGAATATGCAAAAATGCAGCGTGAGATGTGTTCCTTGTCCAGAAAAATGGCTTCTAAAGTCAAGATCAAACCACAAAATACGAGATCTTTAATTAATGGCAGACACAATAATTTGTCATTTTATCCTGTGTAGTTGCCACAGTGGAAAACAACTTGTTCTGCAACAGGATGTCTCACACAGCCCCCAAAAAAATTAATTTGTTTGCCTACTATGACAACGTCTATTCCGGATGTCCATCTCTGATCACTTTTGCACGTCATGCAGGTCATGAAAATGGCAAACTATGATTGGTCTGGGCTCAATGTGCAGTCATGTCATCTCCCTCATCCAAGTTAAAGTTTTGCAGAAACACCATATGAGAAATATATCACCTGGGTAAAAGACTCTACATAAAGCTGTAGACATAAACTGCAGATTCTGTTTTCCAGGAGTGTGTGTGTGTGTGTGTGTGTGTGTGTGTGTGTGTGTGTGTGTGTGTGTGTGTGTGTGTGTGTGTGTGTGTGTGTGTGTGTGTGTGTGTGTGTGTGTGTGTGTGTGTGTGTATTGATGGGTTGGGTGGTGGTTCATAATGCTCGTATGCACGTGAGACCCTGTGCAGGTCTGCAGAAAGGCACGTTCATATATGGGTAAGAAATGGCAAGTGCACGCTGTTTGGAAATGGAACTCCTGACATTTAGACCTGCAGATTGCAAAATCATGCTGCTTGCCATCACACACACACACACACACACACAGATGTACAATTGCACAGAGTATCTACTCCTCTTCCCCTCCCCTCTTTCCTCTGTGGAATTCAAAAGTAAAATGAACCTAAGTGTGACAGGACGGCTTCAGCTGCAGGAAAAACACACATTTCAACACTTGGGAAGTGGCAGGGAAAGCAGAGAGGAGAAGAGCGGGAGCTGCTAGGACAGTCAGAGGAGAACAGGGAGTAAAGAAGGAGTGGTTGTGCAGAATTCTGAGAAGCTTGTCTGATTTGATGTCCTTACATCCTAAAATGGTCTACGTATGTGAGCCCCAGTGTGTTTGAGCTTTAACTGTAGATATTAAATTTTAAATATTTTAAGGTTTTTCAGCCTTTTTGACGACTGCTGTCAAACATCCAAATAGTTTTCACTTCCAATATGTCAAACACCAATGCGGTGGTGCTGGCGCATTTTTTATGGAATGAAATATTTCCCAGTTCACGGCTCAAGTTTTCCTTTGAGCCCAAAGAGACTAAAGAGAAAGAAAAAATAGAAATCGGAGAGAAAAGAGAGATTAGCCACGATTTTTAGTGCTGCAGTTGCTTGCCTACCAGCAAGTCAGCCAGGCAGTCAGCCTGTCCACCATGAAGCCAGTCACCCAGCCAGCAAACAAGCCAACCGGTCCATTTCATTCAGTGGGGCCACTGGCATGGGACCAAGTAATGCCACTAAACAAAGAGCTACTGTCTTGCATCACTTCCCCTCAGAGAGGCCATCCAGGCCGCAGCCTCTTATCACCAGGCACTGCCAGTCTGCAGCACACCAAGTCCTCTACCACACCGGCCTCTTTACTGCTTTCTGTTACAGCCCTCTCCCATTATACCACCATTATACTATCCCTGCACCCATGAGGAGAGTTTATTTCAGCTTTTAGGAGTGTCAACCAATGAACGGGGCAGCAATTTAACTAAATGTCATCTGACCTCCCAACATAAAGGAGGACATTTTTTCCACTTGGTTTTCTTAGAAGTGTATGTTCTTTTCATAATAACTAACATGGCTGTTATATAATATTTATGGAGTATGAATTAAAAGTTTAGACAAACAACTTAGGAATGCGCAAGGCACTTTTCCACTTATTGTCAGTGGACTTTGACTTCAAAACCACAGAATTGGTTCTTGGATATACAACTGAGGTAGAAAAGTTGGAGAAACATTTTTAAACATTTGACACCTACAAAAATCGCATTCCACCATTCTGTTCTGTTCTATTCTACTGTATTCTATCCTGCTCTACACCAATGCTATTATTTTCTGATTGCAGAAGTTAAGCAGTGAAAGTCTGGAATCTTAATGGGCAGCTTTGCTCCTCAGTCTTGATAAGTATTCTGCCGGTGTAGTTTGATACTTCCTTCCATTCCACAACCTCTCTCTATGTGTGTGTGTGTGTGTGTGTGTGTGTGTGTGTGTGTGTGTGTGTGTGTGTGTGTGTGTGTGTGTGTGTGTGTGTGTGTGTCATGGATGCGGGTCTGTTTTCAACAGGCCCTGTGGCTGCCTAAGGGGGGTGGACATGTGTAAAAGAACAGTTGCATTCCTTTCAGATCCTCCTCTCAAAGGGAAAACACACACATACACACACAAACCTCGCTCTCATTCAGATCTATACAAACTCAGCTCACAAGAACACACAAACCTACACCGTCTCTCCCCTCTTTTTCTCTCTTTTCCCCTCTTGCTTGCTCTCACTCTCTCTCTCTCTCTCTCTCTCTCTGAACAACAGCGGAGCAGGACGGTCCCCCGAGGCGTCGGAGGGGCCAAAACTGAACCGACCAAACTTGGCTTCCGACCCTGGAGCAGCGACACGCCCACTTGGCGGCGGCCTGCAGTGCATTCCTGGTGAGAGCATTGTCAAAGCCAAACACTTCCTCTGGAGCAGGGCCAGCCCCGCCACAATAACATTTCATACATTTATCTCTTGGCTTAAGTCTCTTACACTCAATACTGACACAAACATAAAAAACACAGAGAACACACACACGTGCGTTCATGCCCAAAAAAGAAATTGTGCATACCTGCATGCACAAACACAAATACACACACACCTAGAAAAGAAACACTGTTTTGATTTGCATCTTTGCTCTCATATCTCTCTCTCTTCTCCTCTCTGTCCAATTTCTCCTATCTGTGTTCTTTCTCTAATCTTGTTTTCTCTTTTCTAAAGTGGAGCTGTTGCAGTGACTTTTTCTTCTCACGATAGTGACCAGATAGCAAATAACATCACACCCACTCTGACCTCCACTTGTTACGGGATACAGCTGATATCCTATCCTCCTCAGCCTCATGCGACTCTTCACACAGTCTCTCAAAACATTTTTTCAGTTTGAGTATTTCAAACTTCTCATGAGTTAAAATCAGACTCAGTAACTTTTTATGGGTTGTTTTTGGAGAAATCAGTCTCAAAGTCGGGAAAACATGGAAAAGTTTAGACTCGTTTACTGCACCGTAAGTCTGTTGAAGCTTTTGACAAGATTTTGCTTTGGGTCATCACCATCGTCACCAGGCAAACATGAAAATAAATTCACAGACAACTGAATCAGATTCAAAATAAGGAGCTGCTTGTGGTTGTTAACAGCTAAACCACTCCCTGTAGTTCACTGACTGGTTCATCTCCAAACTGACGGGTTCATGTTATTTAGAGCAAATTCAGTTGTGAATGTTTTAAAATATTATCATAGTCAATAGTGAGTTGTGGTTTTTCAGGCTACATTAGGATAGCAGTTAATTAGGAATTGCAAGCAACTACAAAAGCTGACAAAGGTAAACAAAAATGGAAAATATCACCCTTTTGTCCAAGGAAGAAAATAAACAGAATTTCAGCAACTTGTAGGCAATATACAATGTTAAATTTGTGTATTTGATAGTTAGCATGTTAATAGCTGATCATTATTTGTATTTTCTTGTTTATTATGAATGTACTTTGGAAAAAAATGTGCTGAATTCACAGAATTCAATTAAATGAAACCAAACCAAATTGGCTGAAGTTCAATCAAGCTGAATTTGAAAGGTGGAATAAGGACAATACACAAAGCAGGATAATTTAATAACTAACTAAAGAAGCCCATACTGTATTATGATTGTTGTTACTTTAGACACATGCTTCTTCATACAACTCTTACTGAGGATAAGTCTGTCTGTGCTGCAGTTTCTATTCTGTCAAGACAAACACAAAAGGAGCCACACACACAGAAAGAGAAACGAGAGAGACTTATGTAAAAGGTATGACTTCACAGGAAGTCAGTGCCACTGTGTGTGTGTGTGTGTGTGTGTGTGTGTGTGTGTGTGTGTGTGTGTGTGTGTGTGTGTGTGTGTGTGTGTGTGTGTGTGTGTGTGTGTGTGTGTGTGTGTGTGTGTGTGTGTGTGTTTGTGTGTGTGTGTTCCCTGATCTGTGTATATCTTTGCATGTCTTACTGTTTGTACCCATTGTTATAACAGTCTGTCCTTTCTCATATGTGAGCATGTTTTTAGTGTGTAAGTGCATGTTTTGCACTGTTGGCAGATTGTATATGTGTGTGTGTGTGTGTGTGTGGTGTGTGTGTGTGTGTGTGTGTGTGTGTGTGTGTGTGTGTGTGTGTGTGTGTGTGTGTGTGTGTGTGTGTGTGTGTGTGTGTGTGTGTGTGTGTGTCACTCGTTTCATTTTCATCCACAATGAGCCTTTGTTGCAGGACTCAGGAGGAGAGGATACAGGAGGATGAATCGATGTCCAGTTTGACTCTTAGTTTCCAATGTGTAGACTGGACAAGAGAAATTGAAAGAACTAAATGTACAATGTATCAGATGGGGATCGTATTATTTGATTTTAAAGTTGGTGCTATTATATTTAAAAAATATTGGTTTTGGTCTCAAAAATTACTGAAAAATGTAAAATGTTGGGTTGTTTCTCTGCTGGCTTGTAATTTCAGTGGTTGTTCCTCAAGTTTGAGGTTTTAAAATTATGTCAAGCAAAATCACTAGGAAGGAAATAAGAACATATGAAAATCTGATCTGAAGCTGTGTTTACAGTTAGTGTGCATGAAATTGATCCATGGTCAACTTTTCTACTCATATTAGCCAGTGTGTGTGGTGTAATGTAATCCATCGCCACTGGATACACTGGGGGTTGCCATGGGGCGGGCTTATAGAGCTTCCGGGTCATGGCCTGGGGGTTCACTTATTTAACTGCATGTGGACAACCTACTGGTTGTTTAGTAAATTCAATCTCAAAGCCTCCTGTCTTTATTCCAACACAACAGTGTGAATGACCAAGATTCTCCATTTGCTTACCTTTAAAGGAAATTAACAAACGTCCAGAAAGTTTCTGTGTGCCGCTGAGGTGAAATGATGTGAACTTTATCCTGTGAATGTAAACACATGTCAGCCAAGACTCAACTTCATCCTGCTATAAACAAACTATGAGTGCAAACTATCAATGCTTGTTCTCACTGGGAGATTTGTAAAGTTTAGTTGTAAGGAGTGGATGTGTTGTGATAAACTTACAGCAGTTTTGTATTACAAGTTCAACAATGGTCATGCCAGTGACTGAAATAATGATGTTACACACATCTGCTACTCCACTGAATCTGCCAACTCACTCCACTCTGGTTTGAGGAGAGGAGAGGAGAGGAGAGGAGAGGAGAGGAGAGGAGAGGAGAGGAGAGGAGAGGAGAGGAGAGGAGAGGAGAAAAACTTTCCTCTTGTAAATTTCACAAGGTCACATCTTCTTCTACAGCCGCTCGCTAACATAGCTCTACCCTGAAATACCATTTTTCCTTCCTGTTAACATACATCTGTTTAGTCAATATCATGAGCTACAAGGAAAATCTCCATGGTAACCCATCAGAAACAACCAACGACTCACCACCTCTCACACTAGCGCACCTATAACCAAAGAAAAAAAGAGGCCAAGTCATGTTTTCTCAGATATGTGAGAGTTTGGTGCGTTTGTGTATGTGTGTGTTTGCATGTACATGTTTAGGACCTCAGACTGGGGTATCTTGGCATGTCGCACTGCGGTTCAATGTTTCCTTTTAGCTCTGTTGGCACTCTCATGTTCCCGTTGGCTGACCTTTTCTCTTCCTGTGAAGTTCCTGTCATGCATCCTCTGTTCACTAAGGTCACAGATCTCTGAGGTGAAGCCAGTTGTACAGTTCAGTACATAATAGTTTAGAAAGAAGTATATTAGCATAAACTAGTAGCTCAGTACTGGCACTCCTGAGGTTTCTGTTTAAAAAGTAGTGATTTCTTCATCATGCAGTCAAATTCATTTTTGAAATAGTAAGTAAACTGCATCGGTTTTAATTGAAAACAACAACCACTGATTGTATTTTTTGTGCAACTCTTGGTTTACTGTAAATTTTAAGTTCTATGGTTTTCCAAATCAAAATATGTTTACCAGTCCTACTGACTATCAGTATGTGTAATATGTATAAACAGTTGTATGTAGTGATCTAACTTGATGGAGCTACGTAAACAAAACATAATAAAGTGCAAAAAATGTGCAAGATAAAAAAGCTAATCATTTTGGGAGCGCCCAGGGAAAATATGCTATGAATTTTATAGTAGATAGCATAGCCTAGATAAGCTATTTTTACATGTGTGATGTTATCAGAGGTGTCATACAAGATGAGCACACAGGGCAATAGAGACACTTTATGCACATGTGCAGTGGAGCCCACAACATAGAAGATGACTAGGAAGTGTATGCTCTACATGAGCAATATTTGTTGGAATAAATGAGTACAGTTTTTAAGTGTGGTATCCATTTCTTATAATACATCCATGCCTTTAAGAATAAGAGGCGTCTTTGGGCTAAGAGGTAGAATATCTGCGGTGAAACAGCATCAATTTTGAGATTTTTTTGTTTTTCCCCTCGACTTCACGAATGTGTGCCATCACTGTATACTGACAGACTACTGTTTTAATTTTAGTCAATAAAGTGCTGTATCATGCTGCAAATCAACATGCGTCACAGCACAGAACCTCTGAAAACATGTAGAGTGAATTAATTATAAAGCCTCTGGATGCACTTTCTTCCAGCCATTGTGAAATGTAATTTAGTTAATGTTTCCAAGTTTCCAAGAAAGGGAATCTGTAGGAAATACAAGATATGTTTCAGCTGAACCCCCCCACCCACTCACCCATACACACATGCACACACGCGTGCACATTTGTGTACAGAATATCAATAGCAGCTAGTCCTCTAAATTTTGTGGCAGTAGTATTGTCTGTAGTTGTCTGTAGTTTTGAGAAGTGGTCTGGTCTGTGATGCTTACGTGCATGCATGTGTACGTGTGTGTCTGTGTGTGTGGCTTAGCTAAGGATGTGGTTGGTCTCACTGAAACGCTTACAAGACAGATCCGTCAGACACCCCCTCTACAGTATCTTGCATTAGTGTGTGCCTGTGTGCATGTGTGCCTATGTGTGTGTGTGTGTGTGTGTGTGTGTGTGTGTGTGTGTGTGTGTGTGTGTGTGTGTGTGTGTGTGTGTGTGTGTGTGTGTGTGTGTGTGTGTGTGTGTGTGTGTAAGAGAGAGAGAGAGGCATCATTCAACAGCCGCTCCTCCGTCCAGGAGCATCGGATATTGGATTAGTGTGTTAATCTCCCTCTCGTTCTTTTCTCACGTTCCTCTTTTCTGAGTCTGTTCGTGTGTGTGTGTGTGTGTGTGTGTGTGTGTGTGTGTGTGTGTCTGTGTGTGTGTGTGTGTGTGTGTGTGTGTGTTTGTGTGTGTGTGTGTGTGTGTGTGTGTGTCTGTGTCTGTGTGTCTGTGTCTGTGTGTCTGTGTCTGTGTGTGTGTGTGTGTGTGTGTGTGTGTGTGTGTGTGTGTGTGTGTGTGTGTGTGTGTGTGTGTGTGTGTGTGTGTGTGTGTGTGTGTGTGTGTGTGTGTGTGTGTGTGTGTGTGTGTGTGTGTGTGTAGTCTTGTCTTCCTCAGTCCTTCTTCACAGCCCTGAACCATGCTCTCCCGGTGATGTAAACAGGAGGCCCATACCTCCATGTACTGCATACCCTGACTGCTGAGGTCGGACATAAACAATAAAGATAAACAATTAATTAACTGGAGAGAGAGCTAGAGAAAGACAGAGGCAGCCATGTTCCCACTAAATTATGAAGAATATGGCATGCAGTAGTGGTTTTTGTCACTGTCTTTGTTTAGTTTGTTTCACTCTCTCAGCAGCCAGGGTCAGAGAGGTAGGTGGGGATGGGCGGCTTTTGGTTGTTGTGTTATTTTCCTAATGATGTTTTTGATGCATGCAAAGTCAACATGCTCTTGTATGAGTGCTTTTAATTCCTTTTGTGTTATGTGCCCAGTACCTTCACCAACTACATGGAAAAAAGCAACAATTGGTTAAAAAAAGAAAGAAAGAAAATGACAAGATGCATTTCCTCCACTGGGTTAAAGTAAATAAATGTTGAATGCCATAAAGAAAATCCACAAGAAATATAAAAGAAAACTGCATGCACAACTAACAAGGAAGTCAGACAGTTTAGAAAATTATTTCAACACCTTTGTTGTGCTCCTGTTTCTTTCCTTGTCTTACTTCTTTTAAGCGATACTGCAGCAAACCCAGATCTCAGCAAATAATCCAAGTTATAATAGACGAGAATTATCTTTTAAATCCGCAAGGTCTTTGTAATTAGTAAAAGGTTATCATAACCGTCTTTTGAAGGAGAGTAATTATACGCACATCACCCAAGTGCAAGGCAGCATTTTAACCTGACGAAAATCCGAGTGGGATCAAAACATCCTGATTGAATTCAGTGGCTTGAAGCAAGTGTGCAGACATGACTTTTTTTTCATTCATTGAGAATGTCAGCTTCATCTAACCTCATTGGTGTTGACTGAAAGACGGTTTCACTTTGTAGATTTTACATCAGAAAGATATGAATCATTTTATGTACTTTTATGTGTTTCATGTGCACAATACTTGGATATAAACCCAGATAAAGATTCGGAGAGCAAGCAAGAGAAAGACAGAGACAGAGGGGAGAGAAAAGAGAGAGTAACCGCGAGACACTGAGGGAACCGAGACAGAGCACCTGCTCAGCGACCTCGGCCCACACAAAGATACCTCTGTCCCACAGTACAATGACGTCCGGGACACTAACTTCCTGTGTCTGGTGGGACAACCAAACGGCACAGCAAGCTAGCTGTTTGTGTGGGTTGATTCTATTCACACACACACACACACACACACACACACACACACACACACACACACACACACACACACACAGTAATGGGCAGCAACCAAATCCAAAAGGCGTATTCATTGGTCATTCTCTCCAGAGACAGAGACATTTCTGCAGTTTTAGTTTATAGCAAAGTTCACACATTTCAAACACTTTACATTAAATCTAAATACTGTAAATATAGAACTTTACCTAATTGATTGCAAAAACTTTGTCCTTTCAGCCATTTTTTCAACCTACACAGAAGAATCATTTCCTGAAAATTTCAATCTTCATAGATTCGTAGATGGCTTGTTTTGGCTGTAATATATGAAAAGCAGAATAGACAACAGGAGTCTGGTACAAAAAAAAAAAGAAAATAAATTAGACTTATTCTGAGCCATACAAGTTGGCCGCCCTCCCCCTTCAGGGCTAACTTTGGATGCTAAACTTGAGACTGCCATCGCCATGGAAACAGCTCAACGGCCATAGAAGAAATGTAGGTAGTAGCATTTCTGAAATAATGTATTTACCAACAGGAGGTCAAAATGAGACCAAAAAGGAAAAGCTTCTCGGGAAAACGGAAACATGGTATTACATTTTACATCAAAGGGTTTTCTTTTCTGCCTTCTCTGGCCTCTAAAACAGCCCAGCAACAAGTCCGTGATCTGCAGTGTTACATAATTGTCTACCACCCTCAATGTCTGTGTCTTTGATAACAGGAAAGGAGACTCAACCTTCAAAAATCAACAAACCCGTCCTTGGATATTTATAGCTGTACAGTTCAAGGAAATCAGGGCATAAAATTATCAACAACGGGACCATAAATGACCTCCTTTTTCCTGCTTTCAAACTTTTTAGAGCTTACTGGTCAGCTGCTTACAATTTTGATCAATAAAACTGATTTATTCCTTATTCCAGGCTGTAATTTAAGACGATGTTTAACCACAAGCAAATGCTATTTCGACATGCATAAAATGATGATCGGGTCTACTTTCATGTACATAAAGAATAAAATATACTTCCAAAAAGTGGACTTCTACATTTTATAAAGTAAATGCAGAGATGTTAATAAATAAATACATTTGGTGGATAAACCATAAGGAGAAAATGGTTTCACCTAAAATACTCTGTGCACTCTTAAATAAAACTTAATGTATTTTATATGCTTGCTGATAATTTATGTTACAAAAAGTTACTGTGACCCTAAAAGGCGGGTAAACGGATTTTTGGCACATTTGGCCTCCACTACAACGGTGAGTACATGTCAGAGATTACAACCTTGCAGATTTTTTTTTCTCAAATGTAACTTTTGTAAACCAATTACATACATTCCAACTCAACCAAACCCTGTAGTAGCAGAGCTGTGTCATAGTCATTATCGCACAAGATATATGGGAAAAGAACAGGGTACGAAGTCTCGCCGATAGGACAACGTGATTGAAGTTTGATCCTGGCCGCCAATTATGTGGTTGCTATGTTTCCTCTATTGCTACCCTGGTATCTTCCTTTCACACGCCTGAGAAGAGGAGGACATGAGGAGAGGAAAGGATGTTATAAACACATGTTGTATGTATAGATGAAGATGAAAATATATAAGTGGAGTGGCTAAAAATTGGGAATTTAAAAGAGTTTACAAAGAGGTAGTGACAGTTTTTAGTGACAGATTTTTTTTATGTGGTGCACTTTTCATTTATTGTTGTCTTCTTCTATATATTTCAGTTCATTAAGTTATATTAAGTTTGTTTCATTTTACACCCACATGCACATTCACAGCCACTACAGAGTAAGCAAAGGTACAAATAAGTTCATGTATAAGTTAGCAGTTTCATCTGGAGCACCTTCTTCATAAAACAAAGTGCTATCAAATGAAAGTTGCACCTTGAAAAAGAAACCTTCTCTTTGTGTCCACTACAGGATTTTTGCCAGTGCTTAGAGCAATAAATATTAAAGTTGCCAACAGACCAAAGAGATCTTTATATGGGGTTATAATATAGCTTTACTCACTTAATGGAAAAGTTAAGAATGTTATGCTAAAGGCTTTAACCACACACCTTTACAAAGCTCTTCTCAGTAAAACATGGAAACATGAAGTCCACAAACTTGCATTATGCCGAGATGTTCCAGAGATGATATTTACTCTAATGTGTACAAAAGGGCAGTATCAAATTTAAATGAATCGGACAAAATTGAGATTAATTAATGAAAGAATCCATCTGTGAATATTCAGCATGTGGTTGTTTGTTTTAATTCCATGTTGGGTGTTGGTTTGATCTACTTTCCGCTCAACTAATCACAATTTGTTTGACACAAAGAACCACAGATTTGAATATTTTAGATGTTGCATGTTGGCTTGTGTGTGCAGCCCTTTGGGACCTATGATTACCCAGAAACCACTTCTCTCCAACCCAGCTCATAAATGCTTGCATCTAAAGTATCTGTGCTGCAGTGGTTTAACCAGTACGTACTGTTCAGGTCAAATTTCGCCCATTTTTATATTTAAGTGTTTTAAAAACAGCCCAAACACTTTTTGTTTAGCCTGAAATTGTAAAACTTCTTCTAAGTGACTCAGAATATACTTTTTTTCCCCTTTTTTTTTTTTTTTTTTTTTTACATATTTCTACAGCTGGTACACATTTTTATAAACTGTAAAGGGAGTTTTGAGGTAAATTTGACCCATATTCATTAGAAAATGTTGCATTCTTCACATTCATTCATTCTTTGAAATGAAATGGATGTAATCTTCTCATGTTTTATGTAACATGATCATAGTATAGTGTGATTGGGATTTTTTGTCTCCATAAACTGATAACTGATAAACAGTGTAAAACCTGAAGAATACACTCTTGGGGTATTAATGAATGAAAAATAGATATGAGGTTCAGAAGTTTGGTTAAGACTAATTATGAGGTGATATTGTGAAGTATAGTATATGAACAGTATGTGAGAGGTTAAGCCAACACGGACCAATCAAATCTTTGCTTTTACCTGGTGGTGAATATGAATAATAATTATTATTATACAATATACATTCAGCACAGTGACATTGCATGTAGGTACATCGGCTCTCACTGCTGAACATTGAATTTGAAATGAGACAATGACAATGATGTTAAAGTGATTATATTTAGCTCTAACTAGATGATGTTCATATAGTTTTTTATGTGGTATGTGGTTTTATGTGGCATTTGCAGTTAATGTCTGAAGTCTATGAGCATCAGGCATTAGATGCTCCGTGAGGCCCATACTGCAGCCCAACTTCACTTCCTGCTTGTAAGGAAGGCTTTTTCTTTCAGGTTTGGATTTCTGTGAATTATTTTGGATTGAAGTCAGGTAATTGACTCAGTCCAAGTCAATATTTCACTCCCCCTTGTCTGTATGTTTAAGATTCAAGATTCCAAGATTCAAGATTCAAGAACTTTATTTGCCATTTGTGTTTGCACACATAGCAATTTTTGTGCGGTTTGTTCAGAGTCAAGACAAAACATTTAAAAGACACAAGTAGGACACATTCATAAAACACATACACATACTAAAAAAAAAAGTGCATAAAAACCCTGTGTAAGGGAAGTTAGGAAGACAATATAAATAAATATAATAAATTAAATATGATATATTTACTGTGAAGATCAGTGTCCTTCTGCATTGTCTTAAAATTGGGAATAAAAAGGGCTACAAGTTCTACACTGTTTATCTTGTGTGGAGGAGAACAGAAATACTTTAAATTTATATAAGAAGTACAACATCATAAATCATGAGAATTCCTAATGATAGAAAATGTTTCTATTCTGAATTAGATAAATGACAACTCGAGGAGGGTGAAAAATAAATTATGCAATTTCATTACTTAATTATAAGACACAAAGAGTCTTAGAATGCCAAAAGAAAACTCTTCCATTTCTCTGTGACCTCAATAATCCTGCGGACATACAGTTTCCTTGAGTTAACCTCTAAAATATGACCATTAAATCTTTGCGGAATCACTGGTTATCTCCTCCGATTCCTCTCTCCCCTCTTCCTGTAACAGAAGGAGACGTTCACCCCTCAACAGTGGAAACCTCGGGACACTGAGTCCAAGCCCACAGGCCTCTCAGAGTGTCAGCTCGTAATATTGCTGCTTAATGAGGGAAGAAATAGCAGTGGTTACCCATTTGGTCTGAGTCCTCTTTCAGTTGTAGTGTGTGTGTGTGTGTGTGTGTGTGTGTGTGTGTGTGTGTGTGTGTGTGTGTGTGTGTGTGTGTGTGTGTGTGTGTGTGTGTGTGTGTGTGTGTGTGTGTGTGTGTCTGTCTGTCTGTCTGTCCATGCCTGAATGCTTGTGAGTGTGTGTTTGTGTGGGTCTGTGGATATGTTTGCATCACGCTTGTGCACGAATGAATGCTTTTGTGTGGTTGTGTGTGTGTGTGTCTGTGTGTAGGGATAAATGAATGTGATTGTGTTTATTTGCTGGCTGTGTGTAGGATACAGGAAGCCTTGGGGGCCCAGGCTCTTGCTGTTTGTTATGGAGTGAGGAGGAGGTAGTGTGTGTGTGTGTGTGTGTGTGTGTGTGTGTGTGTGTGTGTGTGTGTGTGTGTGTGTGTGTGTGTGTGTGTGTGTGTGTGTGTGTGTGTGTGTGTGTGTGTGTGTGTGTGTGTCTGAGTGTGTTTGTGTGTGTGTGTGGGTGTGTGTGCCCTTGCACCGTGTTCTGGCTCCACTGAGACTCCATGCCCAGCAGTTATAGTCAGCAGAGACGGCTATAACTTCCACTGCCTCCTCTCTCTCTCTCTCTCTCTCTCTCTCTCTCTCTCTCTCTCTCTCTCTCTCTCTCTCTCTCTCTCTCTCTCTCTCTCACACACACACACACACATGCACACACAAACACACACACACACACACACACACACACACACAATCACAAATGGTAACACTTTATTTGAAACATATAGCAGCAATTTAGAGCCGCTTAATGATCCACTCAGGCCTTGAGCTGATTCATCCCTTATGTCAACCTTATGTCAACCTTATGTCAACGTTTTCATGTTACATCTTCCTCTTAAGTGACATGAAACTGGAATCCTGCATCAGTTTAACAAGAGGCCACATTTAAAACCCTCTTTTGCTCATAAAGTTCACTGCAAATTTCAGAATTGGCATGAAACAATAGATAAACCTGTGCACTACCTCATTGCGTGCAAACAACTCCTGAATCTAAGGAGGGTCTTATGACAAAATTGTTAGTAAACATTTTGCAAATTATAATATACAGAGGAAAAGAGATCCCAAACGAGCTGTACCTCCGGCAGAGTGAGTGCTTGTTCTGAAGTTATGGGACTCCACAAGCAGCAATCTTAGAGGAAGCTGATGCCACTAAAAACTTCTTTTTTTGGTGGAAAGCAAAACACTGTTGCACATTTCAAACGGCACTGAAAGCTTTGCATGTTTTAACTGCTCAGTGGATAAAGTTAAAAGAGTTATTTTTTTAGAGGTAAAGGTGAAAATAATAAACCAATGATAAGATGAATGACTGCATTTTTAATAATCCACCATCACAAATGGAAACCCATAAATGATGCTTATATATTACTAATTTGAAAAAGCAAATGCGTTTTTAAAGAAACATAATGCCAACTGAATTATGTCTTGTATTGAGTTGTGTATGCCCATCATCCATCCAGACCACCATGACTTGCGTGTGGTACAAAAGACGGTGCACCCACTGACCATAATCCTGGCAGCAATTATGTTTCCTTCCAACTGTAACCAGCAAAACAAATTAGTAGCATATACATGTAATTTTAAAAAAGAGACAGGGTTGCAAACGAATGTGATCTTGCAGCTTTCATCACTAAATAATAAGTAAACTCTAATCAGACTAGTTTGCAGCATTTGAACAGAGCTACTTCCACTCTAAACTTTTAAAATTTGAAAAAAACAACAACCTGTTTATTTGTATTATTGGTAATTCATTAGCATGATCAGCATTTAGACCACGGCAACAGTAATCGAATAATGTCTTTCATTCATATTCTCTGGTCTTTAAGTTTTACACCCACATTGAAAACCAAAGCAAAAAAGAAAAAAACATTCTTTTGGATGGAGCTTCACACCAAATCACATAAAAATCATGTCAGGATTTTCACAAAACCAACTGTTTTAATGGTAAATACTTCAACATGTGACCAGCATCTTCAAGTTTCTTAACTTTGGAAAGCATCTTTTTTTAAATGGTCTGTCTTCAGCTGGCTTTGTGTGGGTGGACAGCCAGAAAAATTCAGTGAACTGATTCATTTTTCAAATTAATTAAATAAAAATACCTTCTTAACTTGACATTTATTCTGCAAAGTATCACAAAGATAATTTTGCATTATAAGACCCATTTTATCTAATAACTTCAATGTAACTTGAAAATGTGGTTATAAAAAAAGACGTAATTTTCATTAAAAGAGCATTAAACTTGTGCTACCTGCGTCTGTTAAATGTCACCAACTAGTGCCAAGGAACTAGAATGAGCTCTCTCATAGCCAAGCGTCCCCACTCACAACCCATGCTTATTTAAACTGTCCGCTGTAGATTTTCTAAATCATAAATTATTTTACAAATACCATTTTTGCCTCACTTGTTTTGCAATACATTGAAAAAAAAAAAAAAAACCTCCTCTCCCGCTCTGTTTTTTGCCTCCTGAGGTTTTGCTGCAGTTTCCTTAAGTAATTTGACAGTTTCACCACATCCAGTTTGGTTTCTGGCCGGTGTCTTGGCCGGGAGCGCCAGCAGAGCTTTTTCTGGAGCCTTCTTCTTCTTCTTCTTCTTCTTCTTCTTCTTCTTCTTCTTCTTCTTCTTCTTCTTCTTCTTCTTCTTCTTCTTCTTCTTCTTCTTCTTCTTCTTCTTCTTCTTCTTCTTCTTCTTCTTCTTCTTCTTCTTCTTCTTCTTCTTCTTCTTCTTCTACCCCCTGCTACAGCTCCAATGTGTGGTTTCATCTCTGAGGCCTTCCAAAGCACATGGCTGTCGTCCCAGTAGGAAAGAAGGACAGAGAAAGGGAGAGGCATGGAGGGAGGGTTGGAAATAATGAAAGAGTGAAAAAGGAGGGAGAGAGAGAGAGACAAAGAAAATTTGAGGACAAGAGAGAATAGAGGGAGAAAATAAAAAAGAATATAGTGACCACAGTGATGTACATTTGTGCTCCGAGCAAACAAGGTGGAGAAAGTGAAGGTTTCATTCTTCCTTCCAAGTCGTCCTCAGTTCTTCCCTCCATCCTTTTCTTTAGGCGAAGAGTCTGACCTAACGAAGAAGAAACGCTTCATTTAGCAATTTGTCTTTGTGTTCCCTGACCTTCATTGACCTAACCTAACCATATGCTTTACAATTCAGTCCTGGAGATGAGACAAAAAGCACTACCCGCAGCTTGCAGCTGAAGGGCTGCATTGTAAAGCATGTTTCATCATTTTGTTGAGGAAAAAAAGAGATTTCTAATGCTTATGGCTCAACTCAGATATGTTTTTGTAATGTTTTAGAGAGAGTGAGGCCTCAGTCTGTTTACATTTATCACTATAGAATCTCTTCAGATATGTGATCAAGTCCCAAGATGTATGAATAGTATCTCACTGATCAAGGACATATTAGAAAAGGGTAATAATGGTGAGATAAAGCAATAGCAATAATACCTAGCAGGAAATTCTACAAATGTAACAGTAAAGACATGCGTTTCCATGGCCCAGTGGTATACAATGCATTCCAATGATTTGCAACCTCCCGGTTGTGCAGAAGATGCCCCCAAAAAGAGTCCCATTTTTCATATTATTGTCATGTTACCTTAAGAAATTGTTCCCACCAGTAGAACAATAGCAAATAGCATTGGTTTGCAAGTTTCGTAACAGGCAGCCTCGTGCAATTTTGCAAACAATGCTTGTTATGGCATTTTAAATTAAGATGGAATATATCATGACTGTATTAACACTGCAATTACAACAACACATTGAGGGTGTTGAAGTGTCTCATCTCAACAAGTAAATATTGATTTTCACGTAAACATTAAACTAAAAGTTTAAGTTGTCTGAACCAAATCATAAACTATAAAATTGATAGACCAGAAAATGCTTATAAGTTGTTTTTTTGGGGATAACTGTTTGTTAGCAATCCAGCCAGCAAATCTGTGTATACCAAAGAGTAATTGCAGCCTGAATTATGCTGAGTGACAATGTTTGGGTATTTTTGAGTGTAGCAAGTACTTCAAGTCTCTGTGTGATAGAGTTTTGTTTTTAAATATTTAACCAAGACCACAATGTTTTCTTAACCATAACCAAGTGATTTGGGTACTCAAACATAATCAGAAAATATAGCCACAAGTGGCAATATGGAGTTCAAACCTTTTAGAGCTCAATAGAAGAAAGCAGCTCAATCGGCCAAAATTAAAGCCGCAAGTAACAATGATCAGGTTTAAGGCTTCACAAAGGAGAATACATGAAGATTACATAAGATTGAAATGAAGAAAAACTTTAATAATGCTTTAGTTTCTCCATGTGGATAGGAGATATTTTTGGGAAAGCAAATTAAATACATGCTATGTGAATTTCACAGATATGATTGACATGGCAGATACGTTCATTAAAATGATTTCCTCATTATGTTGATAATAGATGTAATTTAGGTATCATTACATTTGTCTCAAAACATTTAAAAAATCTAATTAGTAGCATAAAAATGTACTTCGCTGCACTGATGAGTATGAGTCAGCTTTTCATTGCTACTGACATTTAGATTTTTTTTTTTTTTGACTTTGTGTAATTTTTTCCACTCCCTTAGCAAAAAGTAGTTTATTCAAGTGTACTACGAGTATACTTATTTTATACTAAAACTGAGGCAGTATACTTGAAGTTTACTTTTTATATACTATATTTTATATACTTAAGAATAGTATAGTGAAGTATACTTGGCTTATACTGAAAAGTATAAAGAAAAGTCTAAGACTAAGTACATTAATACTAAAGCTTACTATTGTACTTTAATATACTTTTTACTTCTTTCTGCCACAAAGTACTAATACTAAGTATATCTTGATCCAAGTACAGTATAAGGTCAAGTCATTGACTCGTGCTTACATTTAATTTAGCAGAATAAAAATGTTTTTCACTACACACATTTGCTTTGAGGTACTACCCCTGTTATAAACTTATATGTTCAAGATCATATAGTATATAACTACACTACACTAGTAGTATGTAGATGAGTGTACTTGTAGTTGAAAGTATACTTTTGTAAACTTAAAATGACCTTATAAAGTATACTTAAAGTATACTTTTATGAACTTAAAAATGTTCCAATTTAGTCCGAAGAGGTATTAAATTCGTATACTTTTTAGTACACTACAAGTACATGGTCCGTAGTATACTTGCTATACTTATACTTACACTCAAGCATACTTAATAAAATGGACTTCAGGTATACTACATTTTGCTTAGGGCTTTTTATCAGAAGTTCCTCCATTTCTGTTGTGCATCTAAGTTTAGCATTACTGTTGTAGTTTTTTTCCAATAGTGAACACACTACCCTACTGAAAACAGAATTAATAAATGCAAATATATTCAGAAATACTTTGTCCATAGGTGATAGCTGGTACTAAGAAAATGCATACTGTTGCTGGTATGGGTAGAAGTAATGACGTGACCCAGAGAAAGAGAGAGGGAAGAAAGAGAGAGGCTGAGTGGGAGAGGGAGGGGGTGAGTAATTTACACCAGGAAGTAATTATGTAAATTCTAAGCCGGGTCTTCCAGTTTACAGTCCAGCCATAAACCCACTGTGATGTCTGGCTTGCAATAAACATTATTTATTTCTTTGTTTATTAATGCTTCCACTGCTAGTCCTCCCCCATGTTCCTGTGTTATTTTTAAAAGACAGAAACTAATGTGAAACTCTGCTGAAGATTAAAGCTGAAATAAGGGGTCCAAATAAAGAAATAAGAAGGGGGTATGTTAATGTCATTATTTTTTATGAAACAAACATGAGCCCTTGATGTGGGTTCGTTACATGTGGTTTGATATGTTTTGTGTTTGTGGAATGAAAAGCTGAAGTTTCAAAGTGGGTGTTATGCAGATTCAAAGGCCTCAAAACGAAGAAAGTGAAACATTAAAGATTATGTCAAGTAGGAAAAAATGTCCTGTGCTCATCAACTCATCTCCAAATTATAAGACACAATGGTGAAGTGTTATCTAGGCTGTTTTTACACTCTCATTTAATATACTCTATCTTGACTTATATGCAAACTAAATTTTATCTCATCATTTTTATACTCAAAAATCGAGATTTTTTAAAAATGTGAACTTTTTAAAAAGTTCATGAATATAAAGAAAAGGGGCCTCACATATGAATGTGGATGTGGAAACAGAGCTTTTGGAAAACAATGACGTAAGCCTGCTGTGTTGCAGTAAACTTAAGAGGTCGGCTTTCTGTCACTGTTTACTCATGAAGTATTTACAGCCATGTTTGCTCAAAGGACAACCAAACACAACAACTCCTGATTAAAAACTTTTAGTATTATTTCAGTGATTTTGGATCAAGTAACAAGTGTTGGCCTGGCCTAACACTTCACGTCTTATTTTCATAACATCTCGGTTGCCCTGTCACAACAATTGCAAACCACTGCTGGGTGCCAATAAGCCACCCGCTGAAAAACACTAAGCAGAGGTTAAAGTCCAGAGAGACCCGGCAGTTTGTTTTTAACTGTCAGGGAGGCAGGATTCCTCAATGACATGTTGTATCCCATCCTAACTGTAACATCCTCCCCACAGGGTAAATAAAAGCTCAGTTTGTGTGTGTGTGTGTGTGTGTGTGTGTGTGTGTGTGTGTGTGTGTGTGTGTGTGTGTGTGTGTGTGTGTGTGTGTGTGTGTGTGTGTGTGTGTGTGTGTGTGTGTGTGTGTGTGTGTGTGTGTGTGTTTGTGTTTGTGATCAGAAAGAGATATATGATCTGTCCTCCTCTAAGGGAGAGGGAGCCTCCAGTTACATACATGCAAGCATGCTCGTGCATTCGAAACAGACAAAAAGAAATGTCCACGTACATGAATACAGGTGTGAGTGTTGGCATCTGTGTGTGCGTGTGTGTGTGTGCTAGTGCACATGTGCATGCAAAGCAGATAGCCTCTGTGTTTATTTAGTTTGAGGTGACAGCAGGAAGGAAGGCAGGTTAACGAGCTGCCGGCTCCAGGCACCCAGGCACATGGTGATTACGCAACCTCAGCCAACTCCTTTTTAACACACACACGCACACACACACACACACACACACACACACACACACACACACACACACACGCACACACTCTCACACACACACAGATAATGCACTCACCTGGGTGAGGAAACAGACACACTCACAAGTAGGCACATTCAAGGGCACCAGCTGAGTGAGATTTCAACTCTGCACGATACTTACATAACAAAACCAAACAGCTAATTGTTTACTTTGCCTGATGTGACTATTCAGTGTTAAAGGACCAGTGCGTAGGATTTAGGGAGATCAAATGGCAGAAATGTAATATAATATTCATAAGTATGTTTTATTAGTATATAATCACCTGAAAATAAAAATTGAAATCGTCCAGAATGTACAAATACAACATTGGCTCTAGACAGGGAAGGAGGGAGGGAAAGGGTATTCAGTCTGTTGAAATATGCAACGTCACAAATAGATACCACAAAATCCTGGACATTAGTCCTTTAATGCATGAAAAACAAAACATAGAGAATAGTGCTACTGCCATAGACTGCATATTGAGACAAGGTGTGATGTTACCCATTGGTTTGGATTGGAACCAGTTTGAAACCCAGAGCTACTGCTTATGGTCAGCTCCATCTTTTCTGTTTAGAGCCAGGACCTTCTATGTGAGGAGTACAGGATGTTGCCTTTCAATCTTTGAAAACATGCCCCCGCTACCTCAGACCAAAGTGAACGATAGCTCATGGGGAACGCCAAGTGGTGCACACATGGGCTAACATTAGCTACTTTAGCCAGGTAAACTTACTGAAATATTGCAACAATATTCTGACTCAGTGTGAGTCCAGGAGTCTCAATCATATTCTAATAATGCATCAACACTCCCAAATCAGAATAATAAGACATTTTGCCATTCTGCAAATTCTGCCAACATGGCTTGGATGCAGCATTTGTCTCACAGCACTAATGAGTACTTTGGACCAAAGTGCTCACAGAAAGCTAGAAAACTCCAACATGTGTTATTTCATAAAAGCTTAGCACTAGAGTATAAGTGATTTTACTCATATTGATTAGTTGAAAAACAGAAAGTCTATCACATGTGAGGTTTTGCACCAAGATCTTTGTCTTTATACCATTGTGAAATAAAAAATAATTTTACAATGTTTTGGTTTTGGACTCTTTTGATGACCTACTGTTTTGCAGAGATGATACCAAAATATTCCCATTAATGTAAATTCACTTGAGTGTTACTTCCCTATATGACTACTTTTGTTTAAACAGGAGTAATGTAAGCATGTTTGGCATTACAGAGTCACCAGCTGGCATGAATGCACACATACACACATTGTCACATGTACACACACAGCTGCACATGTGCACACGCTCGCTAACATGTCTACCAGGTGCAGCGTCTGCAATTGTATTTTGTGCTGCGTTGAAACATCCAACATGTGATTTACAGACCCAATGGCACAACACAAAGAGAGAAGGAAAGAAAGAGGCAGAGAGGTGTGATGGAAAAGAGATAAGGACTTAAGTATAATTTGCAATATATATATATATATATATATATATATATATATATATATATATATATATATATATGTGTGTGTGTGTGTTTGTGTGTGTGTTCGTGTGTCTGTGTGTACGTGTGTGTGTGCACATGGCAATGATGGTCAGCCAAGCAGAAAAGACCCCCCACGTCACCCATTAACACACTCTCACCTTTGACCCCCGCCCCCCTCCCACCCAAACTCCACTGAAAGGCTCTCTAATGGAGGCCAGACTTTATGTTTGTGTGTTTCCACGTGTGCTCATACTTGGTCGCATGTGTCCATCGGTATGTGCATCAGAGCGACAGACGGAAAGGAGAGACTGAAGGAGAGAAAGAGAGATTTTGTGAGTACAAAGAAAAAAACGACTCCAGAAAGTGGAGGAAGTTTACACAGCCGACTTTGCAGAGTTCCAAAGGAGTTGCTATATTTATAAAGACAGCAAACCCTCACTACATATGTGTGTGTATGTGTGTATGTGATGTGTACATATGTGTGTATGTACACAACAGTATGTTTTCATGTGCTGTACGTGTGAGCTGCTTGTATGAGTACAATTCAGCCTATGCACCACTGTGTGTGTCTGTGTGAGTGCATGTGTGTGCGTTAAAATTAATAAATACGCACAATTGAAGGCTTCCTGTTATTTGGCGGTGAGGCCAGAGGAAGTTATTTTGTGGTACACTGATAATTTTGGTCAGAACACCGGGCTATAAATACTGTAAGCACTACGCACTCCATCCCGCCTTCCTCTCCTTGCTCCATCCCTCCATTCCTCCATCCCTCCCTGAAATGAAAAACTGGTGTGCAGCAGGAAAACAAGAGCAAAATAAGCAAGAAGGGAGTTGTTTTTAGATTTTTTACAATGTCCCTCTCTCTCCAGCCTTTTCTTATACCAGCCTCATTGTGAGCAACCGAATTTGTGTGGTACGCACATGCCCAAAGTAGCCCCAGATCTGAGGTCTTTATGAAGCTGTATATGATTTAAGTTCATTTGAGTCGTGCTCAAATTTTACACAACCATTATGGGTTTGAGGAAATAATTGTACATGTTCATTCTGTATGTGTGTGAGAACAGGTGTTGTTCAGACAAAAAAAGCTGCTCAAAATGTTTTACACTGAAGTAGAAGGGTGGTGATATTGTATATTTTTTCTTTTGTTCACAAATCCCATGAAAACATCAATACGAGCAATGATACAGCTCATTCCTTGGTTTTGGTCCTTTCATAAAACTTGTTGACAGTAAGAAACATACTAAAATATAACTGAATAAGCCTTAACCTTAAGGAGAAAACAACTGAAAACATTTGGAAACATAAAGTAGACAATTTAAACAAGTGGTAAAGATTTTTTTAAAGTAGTGTACGTTTTGTCAAATGCCCTTATATTTTAGAGGCTCTGCATGTGTATTTACAAGCTGAAACATACAGAGATGCACGCACAATACATAAAACAGAAACATGTTTACAATATGTACACTCACACAGTGAGAAATATACTCAAACACACTCTGGGACCAGCCTGCTACACATGCGCACACTCACACTAATATGGCACTCAAAGACGCATGTGGTCACTGCATGAGGCATGCCAGGAAATTCTTTCAAGGGCATGTTAATATTCCAGATGCTTCTGGATATAAACAAGCCTCCAAATCGGAGAGCGGAAATTCGATTTGAACGCGGCTCTGCGTTACAGAGATGTTTATCTCTCCATGCCTATCTCTCTAGCCGGATGGCTGAGTGGCCACTTAGTGTTTACCTATGATAAGGGCTTTCTGTTTGACTACCAGTTGAGCTGCAGTAAACAGAGAAGCCACAGTGGGGAACGTAGTTTTTATAAAAACCTAATTGTTGCTCTTGGTGATTCAGCTGAGTTAGGCTTGCAGCTCTAAACTCCAGACTGGGGTCACACAGGATTGGATGATAATTTCTGTGGTTTGTTTGATCATACTTTGGTACTTTGGTATTATTCTTTCGTTTGCTGTGAAGAATAGCACAAAAAAGAAAGAAAGTTGAGAGACTTTTAGAAACTTTAACATGAACCTTTGTGTAACCAGTGCATCTTACAACACGTACAACAAACTTATTAAGTAATATAGTTAAATAGTCTAAATTATAGAATAATATTTGATGTAGATCTACAAAAACAAAGGCTTAATGCATACTAAAAACATAAATGCACAATACAGTCACAGTAGAGTGTCCTCTCAGGTTTACCATACACACATGCATGTAAGCACAAATGCACAGAAACACAGAAAAGCCCTCCCTACTGCTGGGCTTCCAGACTAATGTGGGACAGAGAGTTTTTTCCCAAGGCCTACAGGAACGTTAAAGCCACAAGACAAAAGAACAGACAGCATGGAGGGGAGGGATAGATGACAGATAATACACAGGTGCAGATAGTGGTTACATTTAGTTTTAGTGGCTGTTTTTTTTTTAGCTTTTTCAGCATTTCAGTAACACAGTGCAAATTCTCTGCTCACCATGACCTCCCCAATAACTGTTACAGGTGTAAAAAAAAAAAAAACAATATAGTAAGTAGATGGGTAGGTTAATGAAAACAGGTAGAACCTTCCCAAGTCAACTGTATCACATAGTAAATGAAAAATGTAGTATTGCAGATCAACAAGAATAACACTGAGCTGTCCTTGCCTTGATAAATACAAAATGTGCTATGTTTGGGGGTGGGGGTGGTCAGTTGTTTATGCTTTGGGTAAATAAAACCTCCCTACACAGTGGTGGCAGCAAAGACGTCAGTTAGTGTATATGACGTATGTTGTGTTATTCACTTAAAGGGCAGTTGTTGGCTAATCTGCTCGCTGACTCACAGACTGGACATCCTAATGTGAAATATTCATCTTCAGACAGAGACAACTTTTCTCTTAGTGAATTTTCAGGGTTAGACGTGTGCAATGAGGAATCTGAGTAGTATCCATAGTGATCCATACTCAAGAGCAGACTCACCACCCTGTGTTTTACAGCCATGCTTTAATGTATCAATCAATCAATCAATCTTTATTTATATAGTGCCAAATCACAACAAAAGTCATTTCAAGGCACTTTACACATAGAACAGGTCTAAACCGTACTCTTTAATTTAAAGAGACCCAACATTCCCACATGAGCAAGTACTTGGTGACAGTGGCAAGAAAAAACTCCCTTTTAACGGGAAGAAACCTCAGGCAGAACCAGGCTCAAAGTGGGCGGCCATCTGCCTCGACTGGTTGGGGTAGACAGCAGAGCGAAAAAGGATAGGAGAGAGAAAAGCGCATTGAAAATCAACATTGAAGTTAGAAGGTCCGGGACTGGAATCTGTCATCCCGATGTCTACAGCCCCGGGTTACCTGTGAGACGAGAGAGCACAGACAACTCCAGGGAAGAAGTTTAGGTTAGTGAATGAATTAATAGTAAATGAATGTTAATGGATATAGATAGATGGATAGAGAGAGAGAGGCAGGAGGAGAGAAGAGAAAGGACTCATGGGAGTCCCCCGGCAGTCTAAGCCTATAGCAACATAAACTAGGAGCTGGTCCAGGACAAGCCTGGCCGGCCCTAACTATAAGCTTTAACAAAAAGGAACGTTTTAAGCCTACTCTTAAGAGAGGGTGTTTGCCCCACTAAACCGAATCTGGAAGATGGTTCCACAGGAGAGGAGCCTGATAACTGAAGGCTCTGCCTCCCATTCTACTTTTAGAGATACTAGGAACCACAAGTAAGCCTGCATGCTGGGAGCGCAGTGTTCTGATAGGTACATAAGGTACTATAAGCTCTTTCAGATATGATAGAGCCTGACCATTAAGAGCTTTGAAAGTGAGGAGAAGGATTTTGAATTCTATTCTAGATTTTACAGGAAGCCAATGCAGCGAAGCTAAAATAGGAGTAATATGATCTCTCTTTCTAGTTTTTGTCAGTTTGTGAGCAGCTGCATTCTGGACCAGCTGGAGAGTCTTTAGCCTACAAGTTGTTAGTTTGAATGGCCTCTCATCATTAAGGACAAAACAAGCACAGCTTAAAGTTTACAGCAGGAGCACTCAAATCAGCGATCCACAGGAAACTCTGGCCCACAAAAAACCCTCTTGCAATCCCTAAGAGAGTTCAAGAGAGTTACAACACACAAATAAGTTACTATTGCAAAGTATGTTATTCAACAGTAAGCTTTGCTTTGACCTTATTGGTTGAATTAAAGCTCCAATTATGCTGATAATTTCCATAAAACATAATTATCTGTGCACAAAAATATCCTCCTTCTCAGACATCAACAAATGGTAGCTGTAGGTTACGACTTGTAACTGACACATGTGTGATGTCGGTATCGTTTCTCTCAATCAACCCTGGTTTGTCCTGGGACTTTATCCCCCCGGCAACATCGGAACTCTCTGTTTACCCATCCCATAATAAGGCTCATTCAACTGAGGACATCTTGATTAGGTCTGTTGAACGTCTGGTTCTCATTTAGCATGGAGGATGGGACAGAGGGAGAGGGACTGGGTTGGGAAAAGGGAGAAGGACAGAACAAGAGAGGTGCATTCCTGGCAAATGGAAAGCAATAAATAAAGAAAATCATTGTTCAATTGTGATAAAAAATTTGGTCTACTGGTCAACTTTATACATATGATAATAAATCATAAATTCACACTTTTCTCTTCTGACGGATTTGGGATTAGACTATAATGGATATTGATCTTTCTTATTGACATGACATGAACGTTACCCCAGTTATCCTGTAATGTGGCCACTCATGCTGATAACCTACTGTCCTGGGAAAAGTTGACATAGTTGCTGAAGCAGGAATCTAATGTATTTGGTTTTCCCTTTGGGATATCCTTGAATGAACTGCACAACACCTGTTCTTTGTACATCACTATGCAATCAAGCAAATAAGCAGCAAGTGAAAAGTTTCTAGTATTCTCAGTCAGCTGCACTTTTGACTGTAAAACATTTCAGTGTGTTTTACACCTCTTTGATTGATTTGCAGCAAAAAAAGTTTGAAAGAACAGTTTGAAATGTGGGTTTATTTACTGTCTTTCCCAGAGTTAAATGAAATAACTGATATCACTTTCATATTTGTCTGGTAAATGTAAAGCTGGAGCCAGTTAACTTAGCTTAGCATAACAACTGGAATCAGGAAGAAACAGCTAGCCTGTTTTTTTCAAACGGTAAAGGTACAAAGAACCATTTACCAACACCTAAAGCTTCTAGTCTTTACAGTAAGCTAAGCTAACCGTCATCCTTCATATTAACTTATGTGATTTTCTTTCATTTACTGTTTGCAATTTTGGAAAAAACAAAAACAAAAACAAGAAACACAGTTTAGCACATTTTACGTCAAACTTAGTATGTATAAAGTATGAATAGAGAGCATTGCCAGTGTATGAATATGAAAAGTCATGAAAGCTCCCCAAAAGTGAAGCCAAAACAACTTAATCGCGCCCTGGTGGTTGGCTAGCTTGTAAGTATAGCTTGTAATTCCCACTCCCTCCATCTTAGCGAATGTGATATGAGACAAACCAAAACGCTCTTATCATGTTCTTTGTCCAAATGCTAGTTATACAAATTTGATTTTTTTAAATAAGTTATTTAAAGATGTAAAAATTGGGTTTGACATCATAATTGATAGCTATGGCAGCCACTCTCAAACCTCCATCAGTCTGTACTGCACAGATTCTGGCTCCAAATAACATCACACAAGCAATATGACAGCTGCTGGAAAGGAGATATTTTGTCTTCACTTTTGCAAAGCGGTAGGAAGTGGAGACGCATTAGCCATATTTGGAGTCAATGATAGACAGCTACAAATTGTGTTTCCATTAGCGATTAAGCTAATGGAAATAACTGTCAACAAATAGCGGTCATAACAAGTTCCCACTGTTCAAGGTGAAGTCTTTTTTTCCTTTGAAACACGGTTTAGGCAATTAATCAATTATCAGAATTGTTGTAGATTATTTTTGTGTCACTATACTACATGTATACAACACATGACACTGTGCACATATATCTTCCCTCTATAGGAAGTAGTAATGGGTGTGATGATTCATAGCATAAACAAGATTAATCCAGCAGCCTTATAGCATTAGAAAATACTGATGTCACGTTGACGTGTTCCGCAGTTTTCACCTGCCCACACACACACACACAAATATATACACACACAAATATATACTGTTACATATACAGTCTTTATCCACAGAAATACACACTCTATACATTCATTCAGTATATTTATTATTATTTATTGAGTGTGTAGCCAAATATTCAACATGCACACACACGCATGTGTACACACACACACACACACACACACACACACACACACACACACACACACACACACACACACAAAGAACATGTTTATGTGACAGTGTAGAGTTCATGTAACAGATAAGGGACGGTAGAGTCAACAGTACTGTAGATAGCCTGCTGATAGAGTGTTCCCTAGCTTCCGCTGCCCTTTGTTTACCTAATGATCAAATGGATCTGTATGTGTGTGTGTGTCTTTGCTCATGAACACTTGTGATTATGTGGGTGTTTTCCAGCTTCATGTGCTCATATGTGTGTACATTAATGTATAACTCAAGCAACACCGTCTCTTAGTAATTATTTTTATAGACTGTATCACTATTGTTTTGCCAAGTTGTTGAGAGAAAGGTATCACGCCTGGATCGAATTCCATGTGAACAGCTATCAAGAAGAGAGTAAGAAATCCAGCAGTTTTTGTAACACACACAAGTCATATGGAGGTGGTTGGAGTGGATGGTGGACACAGAAAGCACTCCTGACTCCTGCATGGGGTTCGATTTAGGCAACAAAAGCACTTGGGTAAAGGACAGGGAAGGACTGTGGTTTCAGTTAATTGTTAATAAAACAAATACATCTTGTCTGTTGTGTTTCACTTTTTTGATTTTTTTTCAAAATGTAACCAAGAACTTAGTCATTACTTAACCATAACCAATATGTGGTTTGAGTGCCAAAACATAGCCCCATGAACATTTTACAGATCTGTCCTGTATGACCACTTTGCTTTGTGGCAGATTTCCCAATATGTTTCTTCATTACATTTGTGTCAGTTTGAGGAAAGACGTGATTTAATTCAAGTGTAACCTGGGTTTTTTGTTTCAGTGGTAAATCCACTGAGGATAGGCATAATATTTGAAACATTTGGAATAAGCCAAAGCAAAAAATAACTATATTTGCCCACTGATGTGAGAAATTATGTACAAGCTTTTCCAAAACAAAAAGGTTTAGGCTATAAAACATGTATCTGAAAAGCCTAAAAGTAACAGAGGCCACCTCATAACTTTATGTCACAGGTTAAAATCCGAGGTTCAGGTCACTCTGAATTGTAGTTGTAGTTGGTTAGACACACTGTTTAAAAGTTTTCTAAAGTCTAGACTAGAGAGCAGTTTATATGCCCAGACACATCACATAACTAAGGTTTCTTTATTAAAGTAGCTCCTTTATAGGGTTTTTAAGCATTTCTTCCTGTAAACATACTGCATTTTATGTCTTTTGTGAATGTTACTTTATGTAATATCCTCGTAGCATGTCCACATGCCATGTGACAGTATACATTATATAACTCAGCACCTAAGAAAATAAAGAAACCTTATAATTTATAGCTTATAACAGCTATTCTCTAATTCGTAACCCCCTCTCTGTTATGTTTTTCCTGTTTATTTAACCTCCACTGTTGCAGGTCATTTTATTATCATTTATATTGTTTAATGTAACATTGATGTACAGTACGTCTAACCATATGTAAAAAGAAAATAAGATGAAAATAGAACATATATAATGTGGATTTCCGAGCAAGAAGGAATAGCTCCAGTAATTTAGAGAAAGACAGGTAGAAAGAGAATAAGTGGGCACAGCAGACAGCAAAACAACCAGTTGTGATACTTTCCTTTCTGCAGTCTCACACAGTGGAGGAGTCATGCATCAGCTGAGGAAATTGGGAATGTGAAACATGCCAGATTAGAGAAGCAATCGGAGGGCCTGCAAAAAAGCTCAATGGCTTCAACCATGGGAAAAAACATGCACTCAGACACACACACACACACACACACACACACACACACACACACACACACACACACACACACACACTCACACACTCACACACACAGAGACCAGTAAAGCCCATTCAGATTTTGAACCACCTGCTGCATTCCACAGCCAATAAGTCAGCTACTTAAGGAGCCAGCTTTTAATCAGCCAGTCAGTCAAAGAGCCAGGCAGTAAAGCACTCATCCATCCGGTCAGTTAACCAACAAGACAACTAAGTCAATCTGTAAGCCATCCAGTCAATTAGTGGGAGTTCACGTTTGCTACTTAAATAATCTGCCAGCAAGCAGCTGTTTGCAACGGCAGCTTGTGACACAAAAATGCCTCAACACAGATCAACACTAAGCAAGGAGACAGAAGAAAAAAGTTTGGAAATTGCTTGAAACTTTTTCTCATTTTTTTATTCAACTTTATAATATATAATATATAGTCTGCAGGAAATGTACTCATTAGACAGTGAAATACAAACCAAAACAGAAACTATGATAGACCTACAAGGGACAGACTCTGTGAGATAGTTGTTTTGTTTGTAGGGATACTGTAGATGTGAGCTAAGCGCTGGTCAGCCTTTCAGCTGGCCAGTCAACCACCCACACATCCAGCCAGCCAGGACAGGACAAGACCAGAGGAAGCAGTCATTATGGAGGAAGCCAGGGCGTCTTAAAGCCATTATATGCCCCTCAGAGAGAGGCAGTGAGAGGCAACACGGCTGACTGGAGCGATTCAAAGCAGGAAGGAGCCCAGCCACCACCACCACCTCCACCAGCCTGCATGTTCAAGGGGAAGTGAGGGCTTTACAGGGTGAGATGGGGGTTACGGGCAGAGATACAAGGGTATTTGGATGGATGGATATGATTTCGTAGGATTTGTGTTAACCAGAAATGTGGTTTTGTGCAGGCTTAGTTGTGTATAGCCATGCAGATAGTTGGGTTTTTTTCTGCTGATGTTTTAAGATGCTATTCTGGGGTTTAATACAACTTACGTGAATTAATTTTATTTGTGGTGCTCACAGCACTGAAAACAATATCATTTTAAAAAATCAACAATGTAAAGACAAGTCTTTCCAGAGGGAAAGTGCCACTCCAGGTAAATCATGAACTTAAGTTGCACAGTTTTACAATGGCTCCTTATTAAGGCTGCCCCATTCAATATGTATGTATTAACATGGGCTCAGATGACATACATGTAGGTACACGATAGGAGTTACTTAAAGTTATGAACTCACAGAGAATCATTGCCCTTCTTAGCAGTTCCCCTTAGCGTTACAAAGCGTTTTAGCATCTTTCACCTCATTGTTTGAGCAAAAAGCTCAGGTTTACCCACTCTATGCACCAAATGGCAGATAGCAAAGTAAGCAACAAGCATAGTGGAGCATTTAGGAGATAAAAAGACAGATATTTTCCTTAGGAGTTGGTGGAGACTAAGAGTTATTATTGCACTTATATTTATTATATCAGTTGGCTAGACACATGACTGACATGCAACTGTTTGCTAAAGCATTCGCCATATTCCCCCAGGTGGCTGCAGTTAATGCAGTTAAAACTATATATATATATGTACGGTTTTTCTTATATGTTTTAGCTGAAGTATGCTTCAAGTAGAGGTATTGTCAAAGACTTCTGTGACCCAGGTTCATAAAAAAAGTCTGAAAAGTCCGGCAGCACTGCAGAAATATTCCTTTCCCAAGTCACCCTTCTAACCAATCAGGGGAGACCAAAGTCAGGGATGGGAGCTCAGGGGTTTAATCAATAGGCTACATGAATGCATTTCTGGCCTACTACTCTCGTACCAAGCCTCCAAGCTAGGATTAGCTGCTGTAAGATGTCACTATGGTATATAATAATATTAAAGCTTTAACACTGCTTTAAAAGTTGTCAAATAACAAAAAAATATTTACTCAATGAACCTGCAGAGACACAAAGAAAAAAGAGCAGGTTGAGTAAAATAACAGATAGGCTGGACCTGATGTCCTGGTATGTTTTAAACAACAGCTAATGTCTGCACAGTCAAAAAAGATGAATAAACATGACTTGCAAAAACAATCCAGCACTCAAATTAGAACGAAACAAGGTGAATTTTGTTTTAGATTCAATATGAAAGCACCATTTCCTTTGAATAATGTTTGTTAATGAAGTTTGAGTTACAATAGGTGGGCAATTTTATTAGTATTATTAGCTGTGGTTGCTATTGCTGTTTGTACTAACAAATCTGACCGTACCTCAGAACAGCAAGTGAATAACTGTCACAATCAATAAGTAAACTAAAATAACGTTGATGGCTGAAACTACAACTGACGTTTTTATTTCAGAACTCAAAGCAACACTTAATGGTATGAAATTACATTAGCCATGGCTAATCTTTTTTAATGTGAAACAGCAGATGAGAAGTTATCTGAAAGGAGGACGACTGTGGTGGAATGGGATTTAATGGGAAGGGAGGAAGTGATCGTGGTGAGTTATAGCAGAGCTTAAGGATGAAAAGTAGGATGTGAAGGATGAAGAAGGAGGGTTTGATGGAAAGGAAATGGGTTTGGCTGTGGAATAGTAAAGGCATAAACAAGTGAAAGAGTTGAACTGTAGAAGGGTGCTGGGGCAAAGTGGTGCAGAAACAAACCACTTCCTGCACCAGTGTTGTAAATCTTTTGGAAGTAATATTGTTAAATATTGTTTTTTTTTTGTTGTTGTTGTTTTAATGTACTTAAAGCAATAATGCTTTTGGGGAAATTTAACAAGGAAACTTGTACCACTAAAGCACCAAATATCTTCTACCCCCATAAACCTCTCTTTTGCTGGTTTCTCCAGCTATCCTCATCTGTCTTCACTCTCTGTCCACTTTTTTATTCCTTTATGTTTCCTACCTTACCCCTCCCTTCCTTCTTTACCAGTCGCCCGCTCCTCCTCCTCTTCTCTGCAGCACCTGTGCCCCTGCGGAGGGGGAGTTCCGGAGAGGAGGAAACCCCCGGGGCAGCCAGGCACCTCACAGATGGTTAGAAAATTACACCTTCATTACCTCTCCTCTCCTCTTCCTCTCTTCCCCTGGCCAGTGCTTCACAGTGACTTGCTGTTCCTATGACACCTCACATCTGTCGGCATGCTGACCTTACTGCTCATAAAAGTAGCCCCCATTTATTAAAAGTTTGGAAAAATTAAACAGCAGTGCTTTTATCCACTGTTATATTTACTAAAACTCAGTTGTAGGTTGGGAATACAACATAATACTACTGTGTAATCATGGCAGTGTAGAACATCTTTGTACCTTGAAGGGTTGACTAACTGGTTTGGTCACTAAATAGTTGTATTAATGATACAGGTTCAACGACATGAACACTAAGGCATTATATAACAGGCATGTTTTTAATCAACCATTATAAGGGCTTGCTATACACTACAAAAAATTACAAACCTTATCCTCCAGCCATTGAGGTTTCAGTTTCAGTTACTTTACAGAGACATAGTTGCTGATTCCAATGTAATTTCCCTAAAAAGAAACTACAGTTATTGAATCCAGAAGAACCTACCAATGTACCTACCACATGGTAACTTTTTGCCATGCAGATTATTAACCACGTGGATATCTTGCACTTTTTTGTTTTCATTTTTTGCAAAGGATCGATAGAAACAGAAATGTGTTGTTCAAATTAAGAAGGTAAATCAATTTATTTGTGGAAGGTATTTTCAATAAAGGCAACTCCTACGAGATGTTATATTGATAAATCGCAGTCATATTAGGTAGATAATTTAAGCAATATCACTTTACAAACAGCAGGATGATCTATGAGTTCTGCTCTGCGCCTTTTCGTTTGGCTTACTCTGAGGGTTCAGGCTCCATTTCCAGTGAGCTCTTTACACATCGTCTCTGTTGGACTGGAAAGTGAACGTGTCAAAATGAGTGGGGAGGTAAAATAATAACAGTCTGATAGAAAGCTGCTCACGGGAACTATAAAAGGAAGCACTAATCATGATTCATTGGGTTCTGACACACAACATAGCCTGAGAAGTCTGTCTTATGTTATTTCATAGACTTAGACGATGTGGCTCAAAGAAAGTTCCAAAACTCTGCAAGATTTTTGAAGGATTTCCAGATAAACCCTCTGTAATGTAATCCTGTACATGGCTGTGTGGGAGCTGTGCACTCCAAACAGAATTAATAAGGAGAAAGTTAGTCACCGATGGACGAGTTTATTTTCAAGTTTGAATAAGGACCCCAGAGTAGTAATATTTAAATAAAATAGGACAAAAAAGTGATTAGAGATCCGATACAGTAACTAATCCCCTGGCTATCTTGACACAATCAACCCATTGTAATGACTGGAGTAGAAATAGGCAACAGGACTCAAAGGCATGAGGAAGACAGGAATCTTAATCCAAAACCAGTCTTTGCTTGCAAAATTAGGTACACAAGAGGTCAGTCATGATAAAAGGCAAACAAATATAATAAGGACAAAGCGAGAGCAAAATCAAGGAAAAAACAGAGCAGGGATTAAAAAATAAAAAAAACAAGGTAAGTAAAACACTAGAATACAGGTTGTAACCCTATACATGGAGGTACCAAGACTCACTGGAACAGAGAGAGGCAAACACACAGACTAAATGCACTTGAGAGGGAAAGATGATGAGGAACAGGTGAAACTAATCAGGGTAGCTCAGACAATCACACAAGGCGGGAAACACACATGGAAGTGAAGTATCTGAAATGAGATAAGAGGTAAATATATCAAAATAAATCAGGAAATGATTAATGAAAAAAAGTGAGGATGTAACAGAACCCCCCTCCCTTTAGGGACGGCACCTGATGTCCCAGGCTGGTCAGGATGGCGAAGATCCAGATGTCCCAGATGAGGTCTGGATCCACTATGTTACTGGTGAACTCTTTCTGCCCAGGTCGGTTTATGGGAGCAAGAATAGCAAATGGAAACGATCTGTTCTGTCAGATGTGCATGACACAGACAACTGAAAAACACGTCTTCTCCTGTTTAGATAAGCCTTTAGCCAAGCTAGCAGTGTTTTTCTTTGGATAGCAATATTGGTTGAAATATATCAGCAGCTATGGATTGCCATCATATTTTGTACAACGGATAAAATCTACTGATTTTGATTATCCCAGCTTTTCTCCTGGAGCCACCATGAGGTTGACATTTTGAGTTTTAGTGAAATGTTTCGATAATTATTGGAGAGATTGCCATGAAATTTGGTCCAGACTTTCAAGTTCCATTCAGGATGACTTGAAATTATTTTTCATGTCTGGTCAAAATTTAAATTTGCCCAATACTTTGTTTTATGACCAAATGTCTACAAAACTAATGGCATTCCCATCAGCCTCAACTGTACTTTCTGTTTGTGCTAATTAGCAATTGTTAGTATGCTAACATGCTCATCGAAGATGGCGAACATGGTAAAGATTGTACCTGCTAAAAACCAAGATGTTAGCATGCATTTAGCTCAAAGCAGCATCTTGTTTAATTAGCCTCACAGAGCTGGGAGAATGGCTGTAGACCTCATTTGCACATCAATATGAGAATATTACACATTGTGTGGACATATCAGCCATATTTAGAAGATATTTACTTTTTCTGATGGAGAACCCAATAAAGATGGTCGTCAGTCAGAACACGAAAACACACAACTTACTTATATGCCTTTCCAAGTTCTGCTAATTAAGAATCTTCTGTTTCAATGAGGTATAGTCTGCACTGTAGGTTACCTGCTGTTTGTTAATTTGTAACAACCACTGACCAACTCACACACCCTGTATCTTATTTCCATGCCTCCTCCAACCCAGCGTGAAAGCACAGGGCCCACTGCACCCATTAGTCAAGCCGGGGAAGGCATGGAATAATAATGAACACACCTCACACGCATGAGCAAGTAAACCCCATCACCACCACCACCACCACCACTGCCGGTGAGTTTCCAGGAGGTATTTCCATCATGTAAAATGTATGTCCCTCTCACTTGAGCAGATCTCTCCATTCTCTATTAAGCAAGACTTTTTGTTTTCAGCACTATGAAGTGGACTAACTGAAATATGAAGAAACAAACTAATCAGCACAATATTGCAGCCACGGGAAAAAAAATGTTCTGCCCTTAACCATGAAGTCTTTCCCCATGTTATGCTGTGTTCCATGCTGTGCCCAGCTTTCCAAGTATTCAGTCTGGCTTCTTGGATAAAATACAAAAGAACAGTCCCAACTCCACATTATTCTTCTTATTATTCTTCTTATTCTTATTATTCTTATTATTATTCTTATTCTTATTCTTATTCTTATTCTTATTCTTATTCTTATTATTATTATTATTATTATTATTATTATTATCATTATTATTATTATTTAAAACCAGAATAATAGCACTGGAAGACAGCTGCATTTAAGAGAGTGGAAAATCAGAGGGAAGTGATTTCCTTATAGCTACGCTTGGCAGCATTGCACACTGGCAGCTATGCACAGCAGCAAGTTTGTATACATTTTTGTAATCACTCAACAATTACTTTATATCGTGATGTCCGGAAACTGAATAAAGCACATAAATGTCTGAGAAAGATATAATACTTACCTTGGCGAGAACAGCAATGATTTTGGGTTTCACACAGAGGTATCTCAAACTGTAATACCACTGCTAGATGCTGGTTCCAAGTTTATCATTTTTTATGGTCTGCCATGTGGGCTCTGATTGACAGTTCGCTCAGCTGCTGTTCTCTCCAGATTTTGGATTCAGACTTGGACTATGGTCACAATATTTCGGTAAGTTTAAAGTCATTTGATTACAATACAATACGTAAGCTAGCGTTCAATGTACAGGGTACTGAGATGTGTTTCCAGAACACAAAAGGAAACACCCCACACTGGAAAATATGGCTCAAACTGGCTCTACTGCAAACCAGTAGGTGATTTCCCAACAAGTGAAGACCCACTCCTACTATTCCTCTGATTGGCTCTGACCCTGATATTTTTGCTCTAACCTCAACCATCTCACTTCCCATGCCTTGACCCATCAGCCCCTCAGGTATCTTCAACAGACCAGAAGGCTACTGGGTAAGCATGCACAACAAGGGTATTTAGTCTCTCCCCTCAGAGAATAATGGTTATACAAATAACCCAAAGATTTATTACTTTTCTGTGGCAGTAAACACAACACATGGGCCTGCTGATAACTGCTATATTCAGAGTTTTTCAAGATTCTCAGAGCTGACAAGGTAACATTAACTTGATAAACAGCTCAGCTACGGCTACGTATTGACACAGCCGCTAGCTCAGTTAAAACACAGGTACCACACAGAAACTTCTACAATGGGCCATGAATGTGCTTCTAGTGACTGTCACAGCTCCATCAGACTCTGTGTTTCCAGTGCGGACACAGAGACACAGTCTTAATTGAAGCAACAGTAGGTCAAGTGAAATACTTAAGCCTGAGTCTTAATGTTTTTATTGGTGCACTATTCCATTAAATGGAAATAATCTTGATGTCTTGCTCATCGTTATACACATTTCCTCATAATTTAATCTGATACATTTGATATCTTCGAAAACTTTGAGATCTCCAATGGAATTTATAATAAAGTTCTGCATGTTGGGCTACACAGCACACAATTTACTGACTGACCTACCAGCGGGTCAGTGGAATTGAGAGGTTAAAAATCTCCATCATCACCTGCATCAATTCGGAAAGTGAGGGATGGGGCTCTGAAAAGGAGGGGACGTACACGTGGATCAGACAAAGTCACAATGCAGTGCCAGAGAAACCATGAAGCAAATGAGAGCCAGATAGAGAGATGGAGATAGAGGAGGGAGAGCCCACATCAGGCCAGAAGTCCTCCACTGCTACTGCAGTGGAGTGACAATGAGAGAAGAAAGAGTATGAGTCATACACAAACCCCTCCCTCCTTTCTCTCTTCATCTCTCTCTCTCACCCCCTCCCAGTTGTCCCCCCCTTCCTGCTTACAGTGGCGATGCAGCCGGGTTACGTCGATCCTGACTCATTCATTCACAGCCGAGTCTCAAGCCTACTTTTGTTATACAGATGAAATCGTGCTACTTAAGAGACCATCGCAGTTCTCATTATAGTGCTCTGACATACTTTACCGCTCTGGCTGCCGGAGCTCCATTCATAAAAATGCTCCAGTCTCAGAATATGTGCAGAGAAAGACACAGACGCGCTCACACACGCATCTCCAATCCCTTATTTGGTTGTCTTCTATAGCTGAATGGGTTGAGGACTAGTGTGTGTCACTGCTAGGATTTGGTGTTTATACCCTCCTGGGGCCACCCACACTGGGAGTGTGCACTCATAGTGATACACAAAATTCCTGTGAATGTGCTCCATCTCTCTCTATCATGTGGCTTTCCCTTCATAAAAATGTTCACCTCTATCTGGAACATTTTTCCTCTTCTTCCTTCTCTCTCAGTGGAGCAGCATCTACCTCCATGTGGTTAGCTCATCTCCTTTTCTTCCTCTCCTTCTCTTTCTGGTTAGCTCATCTCATCTCTAGGCAGTCAGCTTTGCAGGCAGCTAATTATAGGCCACGCTGTGGAGCGCAGGGCCGGATGTGACAGCATGCTGTGTTTGTGTGTGTTTGTGTCTATGCACTGTATGTATGTGTGCTTCTGTGTGTTAAGTGCAGACATATATGTTACTGTTGCTGTTTGTCTTAGAATATGCCTTTCTGCATATGAGGTGAGTTATATGTTCATGTGTGTTCCTGTAGCCTACATCTATCCTTTCAGTGGACCAGTTTGAGTTTTAGATCCTCAGAGTATTGGTCTCTTGCTGGTCCTCACCTCTAAAGGTTTGGGACTATATTCCATCACTGAGGGTACTCACAAATATAATCGTTCAAAAAGTGTGTGTGTGTGTGTGTGTGCATACATGTGTGCGTGTATGTGGACGAGCCACCAGCAGGATATCCAATCCCAGCCCCTCCCACACTGTACTGCAGCTCTGACTCATACAAGGTGGAGGCAGAGACAACCAGGGTCTGATGACTGGCAATAAGCGTGCACACACACACACACACACATACACAGACGCAAATACACGCATACACATACATATGGTCTATATAGTTAGGTATATAGGTATATACCTCCTGAGCTGAAATCTGTACAGAGGTTTAAGACATAAAGCTATATAGTCAGTTACCAGTATCACATCTATCTATTTTTAACTAATTACACTATACACAGTCATTGCCTCCCTGTCAGGATTTGATTGAAAAAAAATAATCTTTCTACACATAGCAGGTTTAAGAAATGTGTCCTCTATGCATTTATATCAATGCAAAAGTCCATTGGAGTCATTCAGTATTATGATTGATCTTTACCACCTCAACACTCAACAACAACAAAAAAACAACTTGTCACTGCAGTTTTGGTGGTTTTCATGTTTTAGATCATGTTTAAGGTGGGTTGAGAAAATTCAATGAGACATGAGCTTTGGTTTACATGTAGGTTCTGTGAAACTCCTACAGAAGCTTATTGCATAAAGTTATAACAATACTTTATTGGGTAAGGTTATAACAATAAAATCTGTTAGACAAATAACACAGGAAACCTAATGCACAGTTCTGGTTCACAGCTTAAACAATGTTCTTCATGTAAGTCAGTGTGCAAGGTATATTAAGTTGCAAGTAAATATAGGAACAGCACTTCTTGTTGCACTACCATACCATCAACCTGCACTGAACACAGTCATTTCGGCTTTAGAAAATGCCATGCAGCAAGTTTCAGACCAATATTTGAGCTTCAAGTCCATCCAAATTAAACATTAGGGCGACCCCAATTGACGTCAATAGAGACAGACACTTAAGAAATAACACGTGCTGTAACAGGAGTGAAGTTTTGCATCTTCTTTACTGCTGCATTAATTGACTTTTTTGGCCACTTCTGGAAAGCAGAAAATGGTGTTTTAGCATATCATAATTAACAACATTAACATATCTTCACTGTGTAAAGATGATAAGGTGTCTGTGACAGCAGTTGCTTACAGTTTTTACACACCCAGCAGATACAGAGCAACATTAGCATTCATTTGTGACTGCCAATGATAAATGTAAGTCACATGTTCACTCTCTTTTTAGCTCTGCTTGAGTCTCCACTAACTGAAATATCTAGCTTGTTAGCTGTTATATGCTTCACTATGTTCACCAGCTAACTTTGTGCTGTGGTGCTGGGCAGAAAGCCCAGAGCTTTTTAGCTGAAAACAGCAGCCTGCTGCTGGAAACAAGGTTTATGAGAGCATTCAGAGTGAACCAAAACAGCAAAGTTGTGGGCTGTAAAACCAAAACAATGAGTTGAAAGACGTGTAAACGCTTTGTATAGCTGAGGGGTAGTGTAGAGTCGGGAGATAATACTCTGTGTGTTTGTCAGCAAAGGCATCATCTTCAAATTGTCCATAGTCAGAGATAAGATTCTCAGTTATCCAGATCATGATTATCCAAGGAGGGCTGGATCGAGGGCACTTGGACTTGGATGTAAAAAACCAAGTCCAGTTACCCTTGATACAACCTTAAACACTGACACCCACTTATCACCTTATGAAGCTGTAATTGTGAACATGTTAGCAAGCAGTTTTCTATTTACACATTCAGCAGATACAAAGCAACATTAGCATTCATTTGTAACCCTAATATTCACTTGCCTTCTAGCTCTGAGCCATAATACCAAGTAAAGAGACGCTAAAATGCTTCTAAAATGCATAGTTGTGGGATAATTCTCTGCAGGTTTGTCACTGGGAGCGACACCTCTCAAAATAGACAGTTATTTTATATTGTAGACAATATTATTGATTTATTTTGTTAATTTAATTTGCAATATTTTTTTGTAATGAATTGACCAACGTTAATTTACTAAAATGACACTGTGATTTTTTAAATTTTTTTTAAAAATTAAGACAAACTATTCTAAATTATTTGAGCCCAACTTGGCTTTTTCTTGAAGTGAGTGGATATGATATAAATGTGAAAGAACATATCGACCTCTGCAGTGGAAATGTTCTTTACATGGTTGAGTTTTTCCCCTCCTTGTCCATTATCGTTGTGTATCAGTTCACCTCAGCGTGTATTCGAGGTATCATTGGTATCATAATCTCTATATTTGGAAAGTTACACTTCTATAATTTACTTTAATAGACCCCTATATACTATATTGGTTTACAGTAGGAGAATTTGAATTTGACTTCCACTATGGATGCAAAGTTGCTGGAAAAAGTTAAATGACAAAAATTTTAACCTGTTTCGCTCAATTCATGAGATGCACATTCAGAATGAATCAACTATAACCTAAAATCTAAGTAGACTCTAAGCAGCAGATGTGTGACAGCTCACTGTATTTATATTTCTCACCTATATTCTCATTCATTGTTTCTGTAAAGCAGGTTAAGGCAACACATTGAGAAAGCGTCCACGTTAGACTGAGGAACAAGCCGACTGAGAATGTGCACATGGATTTTTTTTCAATGAATGAAACAAGCTTGCATCCATTCATACATTATGCACATAGGCGCATATGCCTGCACATAAACACACAGGCATAGGCAGACAGACAATAGCAACAGCTTCACACGTAAAGGATGAGATCAGCAGTCAATGTGTATCCGCTCAGATGCCATGGGAACTCTCTCTCTCTCTCTCTCTCTCTCTCTCTCTCTCTCTCTCTCTCTCTCTCTCTCCCTCTCTCTCTCTCTCTCTCTCTCTCTCTCTCTCTCTCTCTCTCTCTTTCTCTCTTTCTTCTTTATCATTCACTCTTTCCTCTTCTCCTGCTCTGCGTCTGCCTCATGGCTTCCTGTGTCATCCCCTCCCCCACCGCAATAAAAGGAGAGAGGCCTGTTCATTCATGCATTCAGCCAGTCAGCTGAGTGAGGGAGGGAGGGAGGCAAGAAGGGAGGGAGGTAGAGAGGGAAATGCAAAGAGAGAGATAAACTGAAAGGAGAGGAGAGGAGAGGAGAGGAGAGGCTTCCTCCTGGTGATGAATAGGTCACCTGTATTACATCACTGATGGGGAGGGAGAGATGGAGGAAGAGGGGAGAAAAAAAAGAAAGGTGGGACAAAAAAAGACCAGACACCTCCTTTCCTTCTCTTCCTCATCCTCTTCATCTGTCTCCTCCTCCTCCTCTTCCTCCTCCTCCCTCTGCCCTTCTCTCTATTTCTCTCTCTCCCCTCTCCATCACCCTCCCCATCCTGACGGTATGAGTCACAGACAGACCAGTTCCCTTGATGCACTGCGGAAACGTAATGTGACGTAGCCTCCATCTCTCCCTCCCTCGCCACATGTGTCCCCCCACCCCCACCCCCAAACATCTCTCTCATTCATCTGTCCATTGCTCCCTCTCATTCATCCATCCTCCCGTCATAGCACAGCGAGTCTCCATTCACAAAAACCCTGTAAGCCGAGAGAGACGGCAGGTGGATTCACACCAGCAGAACAAACACTGTGATAAAGCCAGCTGGCAAAACTGTATCACACCAGCAGAATATTATATATTTCAGTAGAATACAATAATAGAAAACCATTAATTATACTGCAACATGAGACAGTATAATATATAATATATATATATATATAATTCAATATAATATGGTTATCTCAATTCAAAGCATATCTCTTATTATAAAGTAGAGATGAAAAACTGAAAATTGTGGCACATGTGATGAATATCTTTAGTTTCACCATTACTCTTAAGTTTAGCTGTTAATGTTGTACAAGGTTTACTGTTGCCATGGTTACAGCTTGTGCAGTCAAATATAAGCCAGACTGCCAAGAGCACTGATTTGTAACAGTAATTAAACTGTTGACAAGATGCATGTATGAGTTGTCCAAGTATATGACAACTCAGAATCAAAAATGTACAAATCACAGTCTTAGATTGTGAATAGAATAGAATATAAATGCAATAACACTTTACAATACAATACTGCAGCATATTGTTTGAAACAGTGTGAAGAAGACAAAAAAAGCCAGGTGATTTCACACTGTCTCATCGCTGACATCACTACTCTGACACAGCGGCATGTTATTAAGCACCGGCATTCATTCACAGACACTCTTGCGGCACAACAGACCCAACGGAATTTTGGTTTTATGACATTCAGAAATGTCCACAGAACTTAACACGTCAGCAGTCTGTAGAAGTAGGCAGTAAAGTGAGAAACAAGGGGTCATTTTTCACGACTAAAATAGTGCCAACCAGCAAGAAAAAATAGAGGGAGAGATGTGATGACATTACATCATCGTCAATGGCTGATTACCAGAAGTCACACTGAAGTCACGGTAAACCAATCATATGACAGTTGCAAAATCTGGATGTGATACGTTTACAGTAAATTTCCACAGATGACAGGAAAGGGCACAGAGAGGAGATTGCATTTTATTTGCTTTTGATATACATTTAATTCTTGAGTGTTGACTACTTTGTATTGATGATGGTATTACATTTCCTGTGTGACAGCATTACTATAACTGATCAGGGAGAGTCCAAGCGACAGCAGGCATGAATCAATTCTGTTATGGGGTTCATTTATATCATAGTACCAAGTAAAGATCTACAATCTAATGATGCCATGCATGTTGAATAAAAACAGAACACTTTTTATTTCATTTTACCAACGTTGTAACCATATCCATGTTGATAATCCAGGATAAGCAGTATATTTCGATTAGAGTAGTTCAGAATATAATTTTACTGTTTGTCTTGCTTACCCAAAGTCGACAAAAACTCATGGTTACCTTTTTCTCTCTTTGTGTACTTTGAAGGTATTGAAAGGTGAGTTTAGCCTAGTTTAGCTTTATAACTGGATGTCTACAAAATTATTTAACAATATACCTACAGTACAATTCACACATTTTCTAAACAAACGAGCAGCAAGAGACATATCCATCCCACCAATTAGCTAGGAACAAATTTCCACAGTTGATTTCTGTTGGTTGACTTGCAGCAACCTGTATATCTGCATCAACAGGGTGATGAAATAAACGTGTGAAATAAATATGATAGCAGTGGAAGGAGTATCTATCACGCCATTCATGTGATTGCGTGCACAATACAAACAAAACAAGGACCTTTTGACTACACAAAAACTACATTTACACTGACATCTATCTATGAAGATGTTTAACCTTTCAGCTGCCCCTATGTGATTCTATGAATTTTCACTTATTCAGCTGAAAGTGGCTAACCTTATCATACGCATATAGTTATAACAACTGAACTACAGCACAAGATTGTATGACTGGGTGAGTTAAAAAAAAAAAAAAAAAAAGTAAAATACTCCAAAAACCGAGAATTATTGCTAACAAATTTAGGATTCATTATGGTAATATGTCACAAGAGAGCAGTCTGAATGAGAACAGCAGCCTTTCAAATGTGGTAAAGAGGAATTATCTGTCTGTACGCAAGCTTGAAGCCTATATTTGTATTTTCTCACTCTTTCTTTAACCTGCTCCATTATTTCTTGGCACAAGGCAAAATACCTAATACATAATCACATCTGTCAGAGTGTGTCTAATCCCTTTGATTACATAGCTGTATATATGTCGTAATGGATTACATCATAGAAGTAACCTACGCAGGCCTGCAAACGCTTACAGTCGTCAGAGAAAAACGCAACAGCGTCTTGAGTCTGATTTTATGAATGAACGGGTGACATTCAGGTTCGCTCTGCTGGTTGGCTGAAGACAGGAGCAGAAAAAATCTCAACATACAGTATGATTCATCACAACAAAGCGTTAGGGAGGGGGTAGTGATGTCATTGGTGGTGGTGGGGGAGTCATCTGTGAGTCAGAGAGGAAAAAGAAGAGGAGGAGAAGGAGGGGGAGGAGGAAGAGGATAAGGAAGAGAAGTGGGTTAAAAAAAAAAAGCACATGGGGAGGTGGGGCACCTGCTGTGTGTGACCCATGGTAACAGGCGAAGCTGGCCTGCGGATGACTCACCACTGCTTTACCAACCTCACTCACACACACACACACACACACACACACACACACACACACACACACACACACACACACACACACACACACACACACAGACACACACACACACACACACAAGGATGCTCACGCCATTGACATGAAACCCATACATGTAAAAACATATCAGCCTGTTTCGTGACATTAGCAGCAATGTAGACTTCAACATCAACTGAAATTTCCTACTGGACACTCACACAAACATGAATTCATACACATTTATATGCATACACGCCACATGAAGTGCAGGGAGAGGAGGGGGGGTCAGGATGACTCACACATCAATGATAACACCCCTCCCCCTGCCCCAATCACACACACTCACACGCACACGCATACACACGCATACACACAGGAGAAGGACATATCATTTGGATGCAACCCACATCCTCCCCACATCCTGGGGAACCTCCCATCTGAATCTCAGACTGACAGCGGGAGGCTCCGGCTCACTGCAGTTTGTCTAAGGTGATGGGAATTCTCTGACAGGATATTCTTTAAATAACTAAGGATAATGATAGTAAAATGCTAAGTTAGTTGTGCTGTAGCATGTCTGCCCTAGCCTCAAGGTTTCTTCTTTTTACGTCGTTCCTTTGTTGATATCTGTTCATTTTGGTTAAAATCTCTTGGTATAATTATTGTACAAATGATGCAGCAGCCATATAATCACAAGAGTTGTTTGGGTTTTTTTGTTTTTTTTCAATTCTAGCATTTCACAGACTTTCCAAGAAGTTCTGTCCTATTAACAGAATAGATGTTTCCGTCTTTGTCTTAAACAGGAAGAATAAACTTTTTTTCCATCCGCCTGTCACTTGTTCCGCGATCAAACCACCAGCAAAACTTTGAAAGTTGTATCTCTGTCTGTGCTAATCAGCGCCCTCTGGACCTCTCAACAGCACTACAAGTGGGTGATTGTGTGCTTTTGTTCTTCATTTATGCTTACATTAGTTCCTATATTGCATAAATAGTGCACTTCTTGATAGTGCGATTGTTTGATGCGCATTCTCTGTTGTCTGTGGTTGGTTTTTTATCGTGTGCGCTGTTTGTCTTTTTTTGCCCACTTTCTTTGGAATGGGCCTACACGTAATGTGAAGTGCAATGGTAAATTGTTTCAACAGTTACACAAATGTTCTGATTATTCACTTAGTTTAAAATGCAAATTGATCTAATTGTATGCAGTAGCTCATGTGTCCCTTTTTTTAATTTTATTTTTTTACTTTTTTTGCTCTTTTAAACCTACATACACATACATTGTATGACTGTTAAGCAACTCTAGTGGAGCAACTGGAAATGAAATGCTTTGCCATCACTAATCAACAAGGGAGGTGAAACTTTATTAAAAAATATATTTTTTAACGCCAGCAACATAGCTTAGCTTCTCATTTCTTCTCATTTAACTATTTTCTGAAATGTTGAACTATTCCTTAAGGCCTTAACAAGTTTTTTAAATCAAAATATGTATTTCTGTGTAATTATAGATATAACTATAATAGGGCTTCAACACAGACAACATTTTGATATTTCACATATGCAAAAGCACAGGTGTAAATAATAAAATGAATGATGGCAGAATCCCATTTAGCTGCTTCAGTTTCAGTGTCCTGCTATTGTTCATGTTGGCTCACCGTCACACCGTCATGGCTCAAATTTAAACAGAACAGAGCCATCGTTAATGTTACACATGTGCTTTTCATACTATGGCAAGTCAAAATATTTGTAGAGAAGAGATTGTCTGAATTTGTTCTTACAAGCAAGTTTACTCAGTCAGCAGCTATAAAATGTCTTTTTTTATTACATCAGACAAATCACACAAATATTGCACAGCACAGCTTAAATTGTGCATATTTATTTTTTGCAGATTAAGGGAGAAAATGTTTTTAATCCAGTCTATGGTTTACCTCTTAAACTAGCCGTAAAACACACAACCTCTGAATGAACTTGAGTTGTGTTTATTTAAAAAAGCTGTTTAAAAATCCCTCCCTCCATATTGTTTCAGATGACAAGTTATTTTGTCCTAAACATTGTATGCTTTTATCAACTCTTGTACCATTTAAACAATAAGTCTGTCTAACAGAAGCCAGAGAAGTTAAGCATGTCTTTTTGGAAAGATGGCTCACTCCCAAGCTTCTCTATAAATCAAAAAAGTCCCTTCTTATCTGCTGATAGCTAAAACATGCAAGCAGTGCAAGCACTTGGCCAGCACACATAATTCCCATCAATTACTCCAAGAAATACTTCCGTCTGTGTAAATCGAGGGCAGCTGACAAGACACAGACAACTCTTGGCACAATGGAGTTATTTTATGAATGACATCTGGATAACAAGAACACCTGCACTGGGTGACCCTGCTGGAGAAGAAGAGGAGTGACGTTACAGCGGGATTCAAATGGACTGAGGCTAAATTTGTGTAAGATGTGTATGATAGGGAATTTTATTGTTTGTGTGCTTTGCCAGAATTTACAGCTGAAACACTGTCAGCGGTTGAACCCGTGTGCACCTGGCAAAATGAAGTTTGTTTTTCCAAGGTCATCTGGTGACGTGGACCGGTGTTAAGGGTCTAACTTATAACCTTTGCCCCATTTGTCTCTCCCCTTTTCTCTCTTACACCTTTACGAGCTATTTCTACTGTATATAACATAAAGAATGAACCGAAAATGATTTTTAAAAGCATACGAGTAATGAGTTTTCTGAAGCTGACAAAGTTTAAAGTTCACCTCTTCAGCCCAGAGCTACTGAACATCTGTAAATTTTGACCAACAGCTGTTTCCATTTTTCCAAAGTGCACACTGCAAAAGAGGGAATTACTTCAGGAAATAAGATTTTCTAAAACTACCAGTGGTGCAGCAACTCAGAAGTAAACAACAGGGAAAATCTATCATTCATCGGGACGGGAAACATTTGCTAAAAATGTCATCCAACATTCAACAGTTGCTTTTCAGTATGAAGCAAATTTGTGTCATATTCAGAGTTTCATGAAACACTTAAAAGTTTGGACCACATGGCATGAGTTTAAAGTTGATATCCACTGTATACAGAAGACTAAGCACACCTTCAGACTGGATTTATAATGGATTTATATAATGTTCTACTCTTGGGGATAATAAATTAACCACATGCCGTAAACTAATAACTGTAGTGAATTTAAAGTGGCATTTCCCCCCTGTGAGCTGTGAACGATGACCCGAGTGGAGCCAATGTCATGTCAACTGAGCACCACTAGAGGCCAATATCCGGCCATGATAGGGTAAAGATTGAGGCCTACGAAATAATGTGACACTGTGTGACAGTAAAAGTTTCCAATGAAACCTAAGACGTGTCTACCAGGTGGGTAGTTCAACTTCCTGTTCAGCTGTAAGGAAAAACAGTGCTGACATATATAATTAGCCACCAACAGTAAATCATCTTGATTCTTACACACACGTCTTGTGTTAAATTTAGCACAAGTTAAAGAACATCTCATGTCAGCAACTGAATATCAGCTAGTTTTCCCCTCTCTATGACTAAAGACTGGAACTTAAACCTACAAACCCGCCAACACACCAGCCAAATCATAAAATACTAAACATGGCATATTATATATTAGTTGAAATACATTAAGTCTAATATCATAACCAGTTTATCGTCCACTGAAAGAAAAAAAAATTCTCTAATTTCTTAAAATGTGGGTACCTTGGGATTAATAAAATAAAATAAATCGCTGTATTGAAATGTTTGTATGCAAATGAAAAAGTTCAATAAAATCCAGAGATGACAGAAATGTTACCTCCTGCTTCAAGTAGATAATAATGATTTTAAGCAGCTCTCTGATGTTCCGTTAACTGCCACCAGAAAAGTCGAAACAGGCTGTGATGTCTTACTGGGAGCTTATTCAACTTTGATTAATACTTCAACACCAAAATGTACTTTTCCAGTTTAATTCCAAATATTTTTCCAAGCCAGTTAATTTAATTTTTGCATTAAAAAATAACCATTGCACTTCCACTAGAATGAGGGTAAAACTTAAAAAAATTACTTTTTTAATATTTCATTCTGATTCATTACATCAAGGAGGAAAAAAAATCTCTGCTGTGAATAAATATATTTCTTGTTCTTAACAGGGCAGGGTTTCCAAATCACATCTGGTAATATAATCTTCTTTTTTCCTCATTGGAAACCAATTGGGGTGCCAGTGACTAAGATAGGGGCGTTGGAGTCATTTACTTGACCAGAATCATCCAGTTGTACATCTGAATCTGGTGACAGACTGGCAGTTTATTACATCTCTATCACTGTGTCCTTGAGTAAGGCAGTGACCCCCAGTGTGCCCTGTGAAGCTCAGCTCCTGGCAACTCCTAAATACATCAGGAAAACTCGGCCCGGTCGGCATGTTAGTGGTTCTCAATGTTTTTAGCCCCTCCACCCACAAAAACCAAAGCTCATAATTCTTTTTTTCCCTTTACAGCCTTATATTTCCTGTATAAGTCTACAACAGTATACAGTAATATACTATTTCACAGAAAGTATTAATCGGAAAGGTTACAAGCACATTAAATTGGTACTTGAAATATATTATTTCACATTGCGTGATTTAACCCATATCCCCAAAATGAGCCACTGACCCCTGGGCTGAGAACCGCCTCTCTATACAAATGACTTCATCAGAAAGACGAAAAGAAATTATACATACAAGACTGCCCCCTGGTGGCAAAACAGGAGAACAGTGCATGCTGCTGCTACCAACAGATAGTAAAATAGTAAATAAGGCATTAATTTATACATCACACACTTCATCATTGCAATAGCACTTGACAGGTCACCACTAACAACTGAAGGGTTTACAGAATTCTCAGCATTCACTAATTTACACCAAAAGGGGACAATAGATTGTTGTATTGTCCAAATCATGTCAAGCAGAGGGAAAAAAAAAAAAGTTCTTTTCTCCCTTTTTGATTGGATAGAGCAGAACAGTATGTCTCATTGGAAAAGAGAAAAAAATAACTGATGATTTGAGATCGAGGGTTTGTGAGCTCAGTAGATGAAGAGCACTCGAGTGCGGGGCAGGGTGGAGAAGGTGTCGGCCATCTTGCGGATTCTGGCGTAGTTGATGAATCCTCGGAGGAAGAGCAAGAAGCCTGGCAATGAAAAAAACAAAAACAAAACATAAACAATATAATCCCGGATATAACCACCAGATATAACTACATTTACTAGCATGGGAGCACAAGTTTAAAGTAACAAATACACATGTTATATGGCTTCTAACATGCTAACCACATGTTATGAACAGCTCACAGTTAATTACAAGGCAAACCATGAATTGAAATCTAACATAACTCAACATAATGAACTGATTTAGCAGGACAGGGAAATATTTGCCAGAGGACACAGTAATTACGACACACTTTAAAGACATACCAGGAAGTCTGGGGTTAGCAAAGACTGCAAGTTTCATACTGTGTTTGACCAAAAAACAGTGTAACAAAGTTCCTTTAGTTACAAAATATGTGGTTCTATAACACCTAACAATAATAATAATGGTACATGGCTGGGGACATAATAAATATAGGGGGTAAATAGAGAAAGTTAGTCAACTTTGACTCTCAAGGAGCATTTTTGTAGAACGACTAATCTAATCATGGTGTTGGATTTTCGACGAATTCTGCAACTATGGCATTGTGCATTGTAGCTTAGCATGTACGTTAATCTGCTGCACCACATGCCACAGCTGAAATAATTTAACTGTTACACCTGCAGTAATTGTTTTTTATCACCTTATAAAGTGTATATGGCCAACTGCCTATTCACACATCCACCAGATAGGGACTAGCATTCATTTTTAGTTTTGTCTGAAGTCTAATAATGACTCTTAGTTCTGTTTTGGCCTTTTTTCAGCTCATGAAGGAAAAACCTGGCTCTTCAGCTGCTCAATGCTCCACTATGTTCACCAGCTAGTAGTTAATGGTGTCTGTCTGCTGTTTGGTGTTGAGCAGGGAATACGCAGAGGATTTTTGGACCTTTTTTGCTGAAAACGGCTGCCTGCTGCTGCCAAAAACAATGCAAAAAGAGCAAACCTAAGCAGCAAAGTTAGGGCCCGGAATGAGCTGAAAGACACTAAAACACTCCCTAAGGTTGAAGGGAACTGCAGAGTCTCTGGATTCATCACTACAAGCAACTCCTTTCACATAAAAGTAGTCATGTCATCCATGGTAAATATAAAGTATTGATTTTATCCACATTAACTATCCCATAATAACAGGATAATTACAGTTAACTATCTTGAGAATGAGCTCCAGAGAACTGAAATGTATCACCAGCAGGAATAAAAACATTTGATTCCCTATTTGAGTCATTTAAATTCAGAGGTTGGCTACTCACCCAATACCAGGAACACCCACCACAGCCAGTACTGTCCATCAAAGTAACCAGGGAAGTATGTGGAGAACTACAAACCCAACAGAGCGACAGAAATGACTGGTTAGAATAAATATGGCCTGCGTTGTTTCTACTCAAATGAGTCCAGCATTATAAAAGTGAATGAAGAAAGCAGCAGAGTTCTGAAGTGATCTTTGAGGAAATAGTTCAGTGCCAACACACTAACCACTACAGAAAAAACATTAAAATACCAAAGTGGTGTTTGGGGCTTTTGAGTTGTTTGTGCGTACATAAAACCACATTTTATGTGTTTGTATGTGTGCTGAGTCATGTCTGTGTTTGTGTGTGTCCGCTCCTTGACGTACCCTGACTATGAGGATCCATTTGATGAGGGAGAGGCCAAAGCCTGAGATGGCCCCGTAGCGGCCGGCCGCTGAGGTGGTCAAACAGAAAGACAGGAAGAAACCAATCCAGTTGAACAGGAATGCCACTGGACAAAGATAGATGGAAGGAAAAGAGAGTGATTATTAGGGATATCAACAGAAAAAAACTACGCATTTTTTTGCTTATTTATATGTTGAGAGCAGATGACTTTATGAGATAAATCTCAGGAGAAGAGATGACTAAAGATTAAAAAAACGTGAGTAAGATGAGGAAAGAGGTGAAAAGACGAGTAGACTAACTGAAGAAAGTGAGCATGAAAATGCCGTCATTTCCTATCCTCAGCTGATCAGCATCTTCAAAGTCGTCTCTGGTCACAAAGTCTTCATCCTGTGATGAAATAAGTGGAAAAGGTGAAAACAGTGAGCTTTTTAAGCACTAATCATTTCACAACAGAACAGCCAGTCAGTAGCAGAGCTTTCCAGGGCTAATAAGGCAAATAATGAATATCTAAAGTGTCTTTCTATTGTAAAGCCCAATCATGTCTTATTTTATCCCATTAACTATACTTAAAATTCAAGTTCAGTATAGTGACTGTGATCAAAGTGAACTGTGATTAAGCCCAGGCTAGCACCTGCTAGTGATAAGCAAGTTTTGCTGACAACAGACAATACATAAAACAAAAAACAACCAACAGTCTAATGGAAACATCACACCACAGCAAGCACATTTAATCACTGTCACTTTACCCAAAGCTCTGCAGTCAAACTCAATGCAGGACATCAGGAGAGCCAGTCGAGCTTGTACAACCATCTACTAAGCACTAGCTAGCACTAGTGAATACACAAACATACAGGAAGGGAGGGGGTACTGAATACATAAACACTATAGGTATTATCTGTGTTTACTTTCCACACACCAAGCCAGGAGCAAATACACTTTGTCTCATCATACACTCTCTTCATCCACTCCTCCCAGTTACCTCCAGTGAACTGCGAATAACATCGTCAAAAGTCTCCAGGCGTTCCCTGTGCTGAGGCTGCTGCTGAGCGTAAGGCAGTGTGTGGCAGAGAAACACAACACCAGCAATCAAACAGGGTGGCCTCACATGCATTGATCACATTGACCACTAGAGGTCAGAGAGGAACTGTCTTTTTTTTTTCTTTTTAGTTGAGAGATATTTTTGTTTTCCTTTCAGTTATAACAGAGACGGTAGCTTTTAGGCCACATCAGCAGCCATGCATGCATGACGATGATCGTGGCTTTTGTGTTTGAACAGCTTGTGACAGAGCCTGCACAAGATTACCGGTGTCCTTTTTGTTCTTTTTTTTAAAACTGTCCCTCAGGCATTAAATTAAAGTTATTGACACACTGTTGAGATTAAGTGTGTCATCAGACATAAAATAAATAATGACATTTTGAATAGGTGCTATCAGTAAGGAAGGCTTTGTGGTATCTGTGGAAACTATAAGAGCAAACTCATGTCTTCCTCCGCAGCACCAACAGCTTTTTATAAGCACAGTGACAACAGAGATTTCACAGCTAGTTTCAGCCTTAACAATATATGAGGTAACTGATGCAGAGATAAATCCCAAATAGAGCTGCAACTAACAGTTGGGTTTTTTTGTATTATTTCATATCATTACACACTGTGACAGGCATTTTTTTACTTGTTTTTCTTATTTTATAGGCTGAACAAGTGATCGATTAATAATTTAAAAAATCAACTAATCTAAAAATCTAAATCTGACTCAAACTAATTAATCAATAACCAAAATAGTTCTTCTTGTCTTAACAAAATTTTGATATGAACCCTTCATGAAGGCAGTTTTTTTGTTTATTTTATCAGTGTTGGTGTTATGAATTGCAGTATTCCAAAGTCTGAAGTTGCAAACCACTTTAGAAATGCTTTGTAGATATTTACTCAGATTATGGAGAAACAATGTGCACAGAGAGAGTTCAGGGGAGCTGAGGAATTGAAGCATTGCATTTAATATATTATGGTTATTATGAGCAAGAAAACAGTAAAATATTATTGAATGCATCATTACTATGAGCAGTGATAAAAACTGTTTGTTCGATCTTTACATTTTAAGAGTGTGAATTTGCTCAATCCTAGCAATAAGTAAGAAAGAGACACAATCAGATCACTTCCTGCATTGCAGACTACTAAGGAAATGTTTGAGTGTGTGTGTGTGTGCGTGCGTGTGCATGTGTGTGTGTGGTGAATGTGACTACAAGCATAAAAGGTAAAAGGAAAAAAAAAAAAGGGAGACACTCACTCTTCCGGTTACGAGGGGAGCAGTAGTCTCAGCTTTGGTTCTTTCTGCTTCATCATAGGAAGGTAGCGTAGTTGCTACGTTGTAGGATGGAGGCTTGGGGAAAACCCCATCTTCCTTGTAGTCAAAGTATGCTGGAAAAGTGACAGCACACAGTTTCAAACACCAAGACGGATGTTTAACTTAACATTGGCAGACAGCTGATTAGTAACTGCGTCACATATTTATTTTTATTGTCAAAACTAAAGCAACTATTTAACACAGCTTCTCATATCTTCACATAAACCTCTGAAGTGCTTCATAACTTTGAGCAACTCCAGATGTGGAAACACGCTGAAGATTACAATTCCCCACTGACAACAAACTCATAGGTAATACATTATAATAAAAGTACAGTTTATGCAAATTTATATGGACAAATCTTTCTTTTTCTCACTGAACAACATGTTTGACTAACCCTATAGTGAAAGTATAACTTGGAAGTTGAGGTTAATAAGAGATCCGGCTGTTACGTAAAACTGTTAAACGTATATGAGATAACTATTACAGCTGAGAGGCCTCCTACAAGCAACCAGCTCTTCTTTAAAGAGTGCATCCACCGTTTTGAATTTTAGAAGAGATGAGATGAGATGATTTAAAGTAGGGGTGCAACTAATTATTATTTTTATTATCGATTCATCTTTTGATTATTTACTTGAATAATCAATTAATTTTGTTCTGTCCATAAATTGTCAGAAAAAGGTGAAACGTGTTTCCCCAAAGTCCTCATGTCTTGATTTGTCCCAACCACCCGTCAACAAACCAAAGATATTTATTTTACGGTTACAGAGGACTGAAGAAGTTAGAAAATATTCACAGCTGAGAAGTTTTTTTCTTAAAAGATGACTCCAAAAAAATTCATTTATTATCAATCAATTAATCGACTTATCATTACAGCTCTAATTTAAAATAATTATGGAGGTCCAAATGATCCAGGCTGAGTGAATAATAACAAAATAACCTCAGAAACGTCCGGGTGAGTCATGGTCTTACCAGCATTGTCCACTGTGATGCTGCTGTATGGGGGCGGAGCATCAGCTGCTACCTGCGAACTCTCTTCTGGGTCCTCCTCATTGGGCAGCTGTGGGAGGGTGAGAAACCACCACATGGTTTATTTATGGTTACGATGCATATGTCAGCACTGCTGCTGCTCTTCATCTGGAATAGATGCTTTTAGAAAAAGAGGTTTCACGCACCCTGCCTGCAGTTAAAGAGTATTTTAACACCCTGGCTTACTTAAAAGGACTTACAAAGAAAGCTTCAATATAACAATCAGAGGAAAGGAAAGGAAACCGGGCCTACATCAAACAGGTTTTTCAAGCACATGTGCACATTAAAAAAAAAAAAAGAGGAAATGAGCATCGACCGCAATGAGTTTCTCTTTTCTTCTTTTGCTCATTAAAAGCAGGAAACATGAGCAGGCTAAAAAAAAAACACAATCACAGTTTTGTGTGCCTTTTAAGACCCAGAAGACAGACTCAGCTTTTCCTTATTCCTGATTCAGCTGAACAAAGAAGCACATTTTATCAATTAACACTAGTGTCTGTTTGCAGAAAGACCACTGAGGTGGTGCCGGATGCCGAGTCGTCTGCAACAGCGGGTTTGCAGAGTCATGAATTATGGGTTGTTTGGGGTTAACACTTTATTTTACAGGTGCAACCACAAATTCATGGTTTTACATTACAGGCAAAATGGGGGACGGTGGTAACAGGTTACCGATAAGCTGTACAAGTTGAATCATTTATTGCTAACATAGCCTGATTTTAGTCAGCATATCACCTGACCTCTGCAAAAATATGAAACTTCAACACACAACACCAGTCAAAAGAACACCAAAAAAAGAGTACAAATAATTGATCGATTATCAAAATAGTTGCAGATTAAGCTTCTACATCAATACACTAATTGTTGCAGCTCTAAAATAAAGCACCACCTGTGACAGATACCTAGAAACTTCTTCATCAGTAAGGTTGACTGTGTTTATCTTTACCTCTGTGAGTTTATTAGAGAGTAAATAGGTGTTCAAGTCTTTTTAACCCTTTTAGATCACATGCCCAGTCATACTGTGCACCTGTTTTAACGATAAATATCCCCAAAAAAATCTTTGTGATCAAGTTTTCATCCTGTAAAATAGAATATGACATGTGCTTACGTCGGCTTGAACCAAGCAATTTGATTTAAATGTTTTAATATAATGACATCCACCCATCACTTTTCAATGTTCAAATTCTTCCCAACGTTATGGCTGTCCTATTACACTAGTCACAATACGTAAGTTAGATACTCTCAAAATGCCCTTTCATCTGAACTTCAAGATAATATGACAAAGATAGCATCTGAGCCATCCCTGAAGACAAGCAATTAGTAAATCAGTCCTGAGATAATCGCTGTTACTAAGAGGCAACTTTCTACTCCAGTTCTCTGACAGAGCAGCTTGCAAGTTCAATTTAAACAGTGGTCAAGATAAGTTGACATACAAGTCAAACGAGCGTCATCGAACATCTCTACATGCAAATGCAATTTTCACATAGGTTACATTAACTTAAACATGACTTTTGAGCTGCTAAAAATTACTTTTAGGTTTGTGTCGTGGTATTGAGATATTTAGACAGTTACTGTAACATAGTCATAATTATGGTGTCATGACAACACTAGAAGTAACAGTTAGTACTGAAATCCTAAATGTAAGTAAAAATACCAACACAGCACTGTAAAAATACCCCATTACAAGTAAGTAATTATCATTAGTATATAAGTAGTAGTATTATAAGTATTAGTGGCAAAGTGTACTTAAATTATCAAAGTAAACATACTCGTTATGTGCCCTCTGATTGATCGCATCATTAGATTATTAACACTGAAGCATCAGTGTGTAAACAGCATGGAGCTAGTTTGAGCTACTTTATATACAGTTAGCTAGTTTAATCCAGTGGTTCCCAACCTCGGGGTCGCACCCCTCGAAAGGGTCACCATCAGTTTTTGGACTTTTTCCACTAATCATTGATTTTTGGTCAAATATTGGATCATTTAAACTAAAGCCAGACCGATATATGGGTCAGCAGATATTATTCTATATATTCAATATTATTATATCGTATTGGCATGTTGTCTGATATGCACCGATATTTTTAAAAGTTATTTAGGCAGTACTTTATGTATAGTTGATCCTTTTTCTTTTCATATTTCATATTTTCATATTTCATATATAAGTACATATGTTTTGTTGTTGTTGTATGTGTTTATTATTTACATGATTGTATAATTATTAAATTCCCAGTTAAGTTTACAGTGTCAGTTTCCATAGTTAAACTGTAAAATATCCTGCCTCCATTACATATCTTTATCACAACTATTTGATAATCACATGTTTTCAAAAATGTGCGTTTTATATTCATATTCTGTATATTTAAGATTATCAGCCAATATATCGACATCTGCATTTTTTTTTTACTCCCTAATATCGGTATCAAAAATCCAGCATCGGTCGGGCCCTAATTTGAACATTTATTGGAGTGAAAGCATGTGAGAAGTTTAGAGGGAAAAATCACTATTTGATGGAGCTGTTAACGACTCAGACATCTGAAATGTGACCCTGACTACACACACTGCTTTTTGTACGACCACAACATTTCATCTGAAAAGTAAACTAAAGCTGTGAAATAAATGTAACTGAAAGCACAATATTACTACCTTAAATGTAGTGGAGTGGAAAGAAAAATATTACTATCTTAAATGTAGTGGAGTGGAAAGTACAATATTACTACCTTAAATGTAGTGGAGTAGAAAGCACAATATTACTATCTTAAATGTAGTGGAGTAGAAAGCACAATATTACCACCTTAAATGTAGTGGAGTAGAAAGCACAATATTACTATCCTAAATGTATTGGAGTAGAAAGCACAATATTACTACCTTAAATGTAGTGGAGTAGAAAGCATAATATTACCATCTTAAATGTAGTGGAGTAGAAAGCACAGTATTACTACCTTAAATGTAGTGGAGTAGAAAGCACAATATTACTATCTTAAATGTAGTGGAGTAGAAAGCACAATATTACTACCTTAAATGTAGTGGAGTAGAAAGCACAATATTACTACCTTAAATGTAGTGGAGTAGAAAGCACAGTATTACTATCTTAAATGTAGTGGAGTAGAAAGCACAATATTACTACCTTAAATGTAGTGGAGTGGAAGTATAAAGTAGGATTAAGTGGAAATACTCAACTAAAATACAAGTAACACAAAATAGTACAGTGCGTTACTGACATAAAACAGTAATTTGGATTAACTGGTGTATCAGTACTACTAGATCAGCACCATGACAAGGCAAATGTCTGCAGACACAGTGTAAGCAGTCTAGCTGGAGGATTAAGCAGTGAAATTAGCCCAGATAAAACCAGCCATAACACACCCACTGCTGCAGGTCATGTGCCGTCTAAACATTAGCCATCAGCACAAAGTGTGACTCGTTGTGTATTTGAAGCCTTCCCTTTTTCTAACTAGCTGATACAGACATAATCTCACCACGAAAACACACACAATAGACGACAAAAAAAACAACACAAACGCCCCGAACAAACAAGCAAGTTCACATTCATGTTATAATAGCAGTAATAGGAGAGGCTAGCAGGGAAATGTTAGCATGCTAGTAGCTGCCAGCAGAAAACTCATCTATAAAAGGTGATAATTAACAACAATGACAGCCAGTTTCCTTCAGTATGAGACCGTCGGGAAGGTGACACTGAAGACACACCCCAGCTGACTGTGGGCTTCTTCAGCCTGTTAATTAACCAGCGTCCCCGATGTTAAATCTTTGACGTGTTAGCTCGGTATTATTCACCGATATTAAGCTTCATACCTGCTGATATCTGGCGCTCGGTTCGGCCATTCTGGGTTTGAACAGCTGTCGATCAAACAACAGAGGAAGCAACACGCTGCCGAGACACCCCCAAAAGAAAAGGAAATTATATAACAAGTACAAACTGTAAACTCAAGCCTCGCCACAACACAAAAAAGCCCTGCTATTCCTTTCGATTGACCACACTTCTGTCAAGTGTCAGCATTAGTCCGGAAACAAGGCACAGCTTCCGGTTAGCGCTTTAAAATAAAGTACATGTTGCAAAACAGGGTTCGGAAAATGTAATAGGTAACAGATTACTACTTACCCTATTTAAAATATAATAAGTAATGTAACTATTTCAATTACTTAATCAAAGTAATGTTACTTATATTACATTTGAATACTTTTTGACTACTTTTCTGATTTTCTAACCAATGTTTTTAACTGTTGTGGTAAGTGTACCCATTAAGCCCACCACAATCTACGTTCAGGTGTTTTTCATGGATACTGACATGATTTATAAGGGAGATCGTTTCTTAAAGAGCAAGATTGATCTCTCATTTGAAAATGTATTCATTAGTTCATGTAGATTTTGGAATATAAAATATAGATATTTTATGAAAAAAGTCAAAAGTCTGGCATGGGTGTAATTGGTACTGTGACACAATTTAAGGCCATGTGTGCTCCAAATAAGCTCACGGCATGATTTATTTACAACAACAACAAAATTTAAAGAAAAAACGTGATTTCAAGGAAATTAAAAACAGCAGTATAATCAGTAACATGTTAAATATTTAAAAAATGAGGAAAATACCCTCGTCCTGAGCACAATCTTAAAGGTCTGACTTCAGATGTACTGTAACAGATTACAGTTACATTTATTTTGTCATTAAATTACGTATGGCTGTTACATGTAACTAGTTACATGTTACTCCTCAACACTGGTTGCAAATATGTTGGGTTATTTACATCAAAGTGTACATGGCCTCTTTTTTATTGATTCAATATTTTCTTTCTAATAAGCAATTATTTTTACTTTGTGGAAATAGATACTTGTGCTCTTATTTTGAAACCAAATCTGACGTGTTTCCTGTCTACTCTTTCTAACTTGACGCAGTTCTTGCTCGCCAAGCGATTGACGTCATCGTCACAACAAACCTTCTACCGCCCCCTTTGAGACCAAGTGAAACAACCACGACTATTAGTTTTTTTTAAATGTCACTCTTATGTGAGTAAATAACACTGAAAAAAACACAGCAACAGTCAACAATCAACAGAATATAATGTCAAGTATGCTGTTTATTCTGTTCTTAAAAAAACATGTGAACTCTTCAAACATTTTTGTAACATGGAATCACAGGTAAAATGTGTGAAAAATATTAGTATAGGATGACATGTAGTTTGCTTCTATACGTGTCAGTGTAGTATAGAAGCAAATTATAGCAGATTATTGGAACCACATAATGAGGAGAATGACAAATGAGACCATGCGCAAAGTTTAGAGGGAAAAATCACTATTTGGTGGAGCTTTTAACTCATAGACATCTGAAATGTGACCCCGACTACACTGTTAGCTGGTTCACCATCAGTTTTTGGACTTTTTCTCTAATCTTTGATCTTAAAATATTTGATCATTTTAAAATGTATTGAAATGAAACCCTGTTCAAAGTTTAGAGGGAACAATCACTATTTGGTGGAGCTGTTAACAACTCATAGACAGCTAAAATGTGACCCTGACTGCACACTGCTTTTTTGTAAGCCAAAAGGGTTGGAAACTACTGGTTTCATCTTTAACAATGTGTTGTATTTTAAAAGCTTGTTGTATTATCCATTGTGTCAAATCTTCACCTGAAAAGTAACCAAAACTGTGAAATAAATGTAATGGAGTAGAAAGTATAATATTTCCCTCTGAAATGTAGTGGAGTGGAAGTATAAAGTAGCACCAAATGGAAAAACTCAAGTTTTTAAAAGAAAAAGTACCTCAAAACTGTATTTAAGTATAGCGCTTGAGTAAATGTACTTAGTTACTTTCCACCACTGTCACTTTTTTGTCAACACACTCTCAGAATAGGCATCAGTGTGCAGAAACAACAAAAACAAATGCAACTGGTTCTTGTAAGGTTTTATTGTATCTTTATGTAAAATAAAAAAGACAACAACAATACCTGGGACATTTTGTATGCAAGCTCAAGTAATGGAGAAGTTATATCTCAAACTGATTGCAAGTCCAGTTACTTATGTTTATGGTAATTAATGAGCACAGGGTAAGTGGTTCCTATGTGCTTTTGGTTGTAGTGGTGGCAAACGATCTCCACCTCATAGAAACTGAAATGGACTTTGACACGCTCGTTGGGTGAGGTGAGGAAACAGAGAGTGTAGAGGGCGAACTCGAACTCGGGACTGACGCCGATGAAGATGCTGCCCTTGGGCTTTATACCGTTCTTCCAGCTGAACTGTAACGCCAGGATGTGTTTGTTCTCGTCGGGCTGCAGAGAGATGGAAAAGAAATGTCAAGTACTGGAAGAAGAAGGGAGGAGAGGAACCATGAGAGATGGAGGAATTTGGAAGGGTTGTTTGACAAAAGCAGCTGTGGCCTTGTTGAGTCTAAACAATCTGAGGAGAGGACAGAGACAGACAGAAGTGAGACAGATGTGATACTGAAGCAGACTCCTGCTGTTTAATGTGTTTTCCACTTTCTACACATGACATACTGTAGGAACACAGAGATGAAACAGAAACATACACATATTTTTGTGGAGATTACCCCATTGGTTTACAGTAGTGAACATAATTGTGTCTAATGTTCAAGACAAATACTTTAATATAACATCATAACTTTATTTGTAGAGCAGCAAATCAACAAACATGTTAGTAAAAAAATGCTGTGTTTAAAACTAGAGAGAACTGGAAGCTGGGTGTGGAGAAGAGAAATATGCGGTAAGTGACCACAAATACCTCAAAACATGGTTTCATATTTAAAAATGTTGTTCTGGATCCCTTTTTTTTGTTTTATTTGCTAAAAAAGTTAGTCTTTGTTTGATAATAATGACTTGGCATAGAGTATATTCTATCACTTACAGATTTTACTGACCAAGGAGTAAATATTCCCCAGAACTTGGTGTAAAGCTTAACAAAAAAACCTTAAAAACAACTTACACAGCACATACGGTAAGTGGTATCATTTTCTCAGTGACTTGCGTCACAGACTAAGGTTAAAAAGACAGAGAGCTGAAGGTGAGAAAGAAAACTTGGTCACAGCAGGATGTGAGGTTTCTCATCAGCATGCAAGAAAGATGGGGGCAGAAAGAGAGCAAAGAGGCAACTTGGTGAAGACCGGGGGAGACAGTAGAGAGATTTGTTAAATATAGATGGATGTGTGATGTAGAAATGTTAAAAGTTGGCTGTTTAAAGGGACACATGATGGTCTATAGATGAATTATGAAGTTTAAAAGTGTGTTGTCTTAAAAAGAGTCAGAAAACATTCAATTCTAAGTGCAAAAACAAGCTGAATAATACTTGACAAGTACAATAATGTTTATCCACTATTATATATACTGTATGATATCATACAGATTCACTAGTGCTGAAAATATATTATTGCCCCAGTTTTGTATATTTTAGATGGAGCCAGAAACACCCAGCGACAGTGTACCTGGGGTGAATTTGCAGTGACGCTGTAGCCTTTGTAATCGATGTGTCCCAGCTTCTCTTGTAAGTAGAGCTGGATCCAGTTGTGAAAGCCGATGACGGTCCGCCCTCCTCTCGTCTCTCCAACAAAGACGTGTTCAAACCCTGAAGAGTCTGGCCTGGTGTGAGATAGAGAAGAAGAACGTCAGACCACAAACACCTTTGCTGATGCGTTTTCATGCTGATGCGCTGTAAGCTTTGCAGCCTTTAGAGTCAGTTATTTGTTATAAGCAGATAAACATTTTTAAAAAGTGTAATTTTGTCATAAGCTGAGCTCAATATATTGTTAATTTCAATGAATATGGAGCCATATAACTCTAAATTCTACTACGTAGAATCAATTAGAAATGACCAAATTCTATTAAATCTTGTGTGATTTGTGTTTAGTGGCTTCTTTCTTCCTGAAACAGCTACAGATAAAACATTTTCACTATCGACAAGTCTGACTCAGTTGCTCAGAGTAAGACAGTCGCCATCATAGTGGCAGATTCCACTGGTGAAATGACATTCAAGTGCCGTGCCAGCGTCCACCCACCTGCTGGATCCTCTCCTTGCATAAAGTTCAAACCAGATCCTGTACAGCTGCTCCTTGAATTGTGTCTCATCCTTAGGAGAGAGGTTCTTCTCTGCCAGGTATTTATGAGCTATCTGAAACAAACAGGAACTAAAGTGAATAAAGTGTTGTCTTTAAGTTTAGTGTTGGTGTAGCGTTAGCTGATTTTGCATTTGCATGATTTTTCCTTTTATAATTTAGTTCATCAAAGAATTACATCCACAAGTTATTTTCTCTTGTATTTATCTAATTTGTTTTTAATTTCTATTTTATTTGCATTGTTGTTCCGCAATAGTTGGAACTTATTGTCATTGTCACGGCCACACGGTTTATTTTCCCAAAAATTCTCAACCGGTACCTTCATAGTGGGAGTCTTAACGATGGAGTCCAGGAACTTGTGGTTCTCTGCCACCTCCTCAGGGGTTACGATTTCTGGCTCGCCGGTGTCACTCACATAGTTATCCAAGAGGGAGATAAAGGCTGCAGAAACAGATTTGTCTTGTTTTAGTAATGATGTAACTTTTCAACACCAATACAATAATAGGAAACGTGTAGTTATCAGCATACTGTGTTAAAATGCTTTCCAAGCCAGGAAGCACTGATATAATGAACATTACGATGTCAACTGAGCAGTATAGCAAATGCAGAAGCCTTCAGCTCATTAGAGTTTAGACAGAAACAGTTTGTAAAAAGAGTTTGTTTTGAGAGGTAAACTCCATTTCTTAAATCAAAATTCTATCATAATTATAATGTGAGAACACTGCCATCTAGTTTTTGCTACTTTGCTATTTTAGCTTTTCTTAATACAGTAAAACTTCAAATATTCTTCTTCATCAAGCAGCAGCACATTTCCAATCACCGTTTATCTGCTTGAGCTGTTTTCTTTCAGTTATAGTGTCGCCTATATGATGCCCATGTGGTTAACCAGCTGTGCAGAATATAGAACTGCAAACTGACAGTGATGCATGGTACATGTGTTTGTTCAACAGGGTCATCATCAACACCGGGTATAACTTTGCTCTCATGTACCCTCAAACAGTTTAAATAGCTATTCTTAAAATCTTATTGTACTGAAAAAAAGTCTAAAAACTGAGGTTTATTGTCTACTTGGATACATTTGGTTTAAGAAATGAAAGAGGATCACTGCTCTAGAAATTAGGTGATGGATAAGCAAAGCAAGTTGCTAGAGAGTAGTGGACAAACAGTACAAAACTAGCAAGAGGGAGGGGGGATACTCCTTTTTTCAATGGGACACCGGCCTCAGACTGAACTCTGAATACCAGCAGTTACATAACTTATGTCCCTATACAGCTCTATGTGAGGACACTGCCTTCTCTGACATGCTGCACAACATGAATCTGGGAGTGCACCCGAGCGCCAGAAGGAAGAGCGCAAATGAAGCAGAGGACAGTGTTTGGACAAGAGCATCTTAATGCAACATAACGTAGCGAGCCAGCGCAGTGAACCCTGCCTGCTCTGTGATTATGCAACACGCCACTGTTCGTCATAAGGAGATTAGGAGTAGATGAAAAGGCTTTACTCTGACGGGAGGTGACGAGGAGGGTAGTATCAAACTGGCAAACGATGCAGTGGAATATGCAACATTTTGTGTGTACAGTAAGCAACAAGAACAGACTTGTACCCATCCAAAATATCTCACTGTAAGATGCTTCATCCCAGAGAAACAGGTGTGAGACACTGTATATTAAGGCACAAAGAAAGACAACTCACTTTTGAAGTCTGTATATCTTCCTCAAAACGCATTACCTTCACACACTTACCTAAAAAAGTCTCCTTTTTGAAAATGTTCTCATTGACAAATGTAAACAGAGGATATCCTGCTCCATCGTTGTCGTCATTGAGCATGCTGTCTCCAGCTTTGCCCTGCAGCAGAAAGAGAATCACTCCAACTCAAGTGTTTGCTTTGGTTAAATAGTTAATACAGGCTCACACCTATTATCTTCCTGTTACACAGATGTTCTTCTTGTGTGCTTCTAATGACAACATTTGCACTGAATCAGAGATACCTTTGCAACATGCATGTATTGCCAATACGTGAGACAAAAACTGAAACTATTATGAGTAAAAATATAAATTTGGATGTACTGTTTGTGTTTTATTCAGATGGCCAGGCTGTAGAGAAGAACTGTGACATCCAACAGAATTTAAAATAAATATACAAACACAACTACTGTCCCCCAAGCTCCCACAATAATAACATCATTCATCATGCTCTCCCCCATTTTCTCCACACTGTATTCTCTGACCATCTAATTCACATAATTCCCATTTGTGACTGGCACATACATGTTTTTTACTTCTTCAGTAGGTCTTCAATAGTTGTTATTCTTTTCATACTAAAATGGGAAAGCATACAAAAGCCCTCTCAGCCTGTCACCTCATACAGTGATTCAACTCTGTTTGCAACGGCAAAACAGCGCCCACTCTCTGTTATGTGCGTTAAGGCAAACTGATTTCATGGTAAATTCACAATGTACAATGAAGTGTGTAGACCATTTTATTCTCCAGAATATTGATAACATAGTTACATTTATTTTATGGATATTTATTGATGCAAGTTGCTGTAAAATGGCATAATACATATAATGAGTCTTTTGTTCTATGGATAGTCATGTGATCAATTCTAATTGTATCAATCACAAAAGTATGTGTGTGTGTGTGTGTGTGTGTGTGTGTGTGTGTGTGTGTGTGTGTGTGTGTGTGTGTGTGTGTGTGTGTGTGTGTGTGTGTGTGTGTGTGTGTGTGTGTGTGTGTGTGTGTGTGTGTGTGCTACTTGTGAGGACAAATTTCAGACTTGACACTAGTTGATTGAGGAAAAGCTTGTCCAACTGAGCACGAAAGTTGTGTCTTCAATTGATAAAACACTGATTTTTGGGTCGGTGGTAAAGTCAGGGTTGGGGTAAAGTCTCCAGGAAACTAATGTAAGTCAATATAATTTCTTCAAAAGTGACCATGACAACGTGTGTTTGTGAGTGCTGCACCTGCAGAGAGATCCTGTAGTCTTGTCCAGGTTTGAGTCTGTTGACATCGTTGTCCCATAGTTCCTGCACCATGGCCGACAGCTCTCTGTCACTCTCAATCATGATACAACCGCTCGGTTGGGTTCTTGGCCCCGCAGTGGAAGAGCTGTGGATGGTTTGGTCTCAGAGCGTCTCTGACAGGAAAAAACAAACAAGACAAAAACAGTTAACAAAACTTCTGCTGCTGAAGGTTTGGAGTAACTTGTGAGACATGTGAGCAGGTTTGAGGTAGTGGTAACTTATATTTCATGTTTATTTCCGTACATTTAAGATATTGCACATTTTAGTTTTTTGTTGTTGTTGTTTTTCCTATGCTAAAATGTGATTTAAGACCTCTTAAAATCAAACCTCTTTTTTCAAAGCATTTAGTTTACTAAGACATTAATTGATTTTTAAGATTCAAGCAATTAACTTTTGTCAGTTACTGAGTTCTTAAATAGATACATTCAAATCGTATGAGGTGTGTTTGACTTGAAGAGCACTTTATTAATAATTCATTTGTTACTCATACATTTTCAAAGACAAGTTTATTGAGGCATTTATTCTCCTTCAAATACTTCTAGCTCTCAGAAATGAGAGCACTAATGAACATCGTGTACAGTAGATCTATACAAACAAAAGGTCTTTAGTTACACAGGTGAGAACTGGTATTTCTCTACCGAGGAATAGAGGTTGGTGAATAATAAAGGGGAAAACTGAGCGTATGTGCTGTGTGAAATTTGAGAAGTGGAAAATGAATCCCATTTTCTTTTGTAATGTGCATCCTGTGAAGATTTAAGTCATTTTCCATGAAATGGTTCAACGCAACCCTGAAATCTTCTGTTGAACACAGGATTTTTTGATATTTGTTTTAGATTTATTTAATCTTGATAACTGTGTCTTTAAAGTCCTGAAAAGAAGAGAAAAATCAATTATTGTGAAAATATGATTGTGACAATTATTCAAATTGGTTTTCTTTATTTTATTTTACTTTTGACTAGTTATGTAGTATTGACTGAAAATGTCATTTATTTGAGGTATTTGAAGCACATGTGGGCTGAGCATAGTTGATAAACGTCACTCATTCAACCATTCATTCATATTTAACAATCCCAAGCTAAAGATAGCTTTAATTAATAAAGGTGATAAACAAAACGCCATCATATCAAAATGTTACTATAAGAATATTTTACGAGTTGATTTAGCACGTTTGTTCCCAGAAAGATCATTTTAATAGTAAAAACTTTACACATAATCACTTAACACTGGTTATCATGAAGGTAATGTGGTCCTGTAAATATAGCTTCCCCCAGGCGGAGCTTTTCCATACCACTCAACACTTGTGCATCACCACTGCATTCCCCAAAATCATGGCTGACAATATGTCTCACATCCATGATACTGAGCTCTGGGAACTTCACCACCCTTAACACCGCTGTCTGCGTCCCCATCAGCCACCACATCAAAATCCACAAAATCCACTGACCTTTTCCTTTCGAGTGCTGTCCTGCTGCTCTTATGGTTGATTGAGGAGAAAGCGATTAATTCTTATATGTTGGTGAGGTTCCTCAGTGGTGGCCAGGTGCTGCTGCTGGTGGCTTCCTGTGTTTGTGAGAGCAGGTGTCTTTAGGGGCATAGTAACAGTCCAGTCAGTCGGCCAGTCTGTCTGTCAGCGAGTATGGAGAAAGACAGAGGCTGGGGGGGACATAGAGCACGAGGCAGGGGATGGGACATGACAGGAGAGAGGGGCCATTTTAAAGGGTTATCCCCTGTCAGCAACTCTAGCCAAAGGGATTACACAATGTTGTCTCTTTTCAATCTCAGGCTAAAATGTGGGCTCTTTGTTTCTTTAGTATTTCATTGTTTCTCTGTCTATCACAGCACAACCTCGGGATTACAGGGTAAATATGGGTCATGTTTCAGGTAACCAGATGTTGTAAAGGTATAGTTAAAGGTGCACTTGAAGTAGCACAGAGAGCTAATTTTTTAAACCCAACTATAAATACTCTCGGTTTGGGATATTTTCTCTGGTGTTTGATTTTGACCTTTTATGCTAAATGATCCATAGGCTGAATACTAAATGTTTAGTCAAAACTGTCTTAACAACATCCAAAAAACAAGGGACACTGTGAACAGCTTGGTATCAGGTTTGACCACATAGTAAAAATGTACGTTCAACAAATGAATCAGCCTTTTACTTATTTTTAAAACTTCTAAATATTGTTGTTGAAGAATGATAAATTAAAATAATATATTCTATTCTATTATAATATCTATGTAACTTTATAAACTGATTTTCATTGTATTATTCCCACTCTTTGCACTGAACGCTATAATTGTACAACCCTAAAAATGAGAGTTGGAAAAACAATTTCTTGGCTGCCCCTGTGCTCATTTAAAGTATGTACGACTTTTTAAATGAAAGTTAGCATATCATCATTTTACAGTAGCTTAGAGGAAGTCGAACGTCAACTCTTGGTAATCCAACTCAATTGTACCAACTTAGTCTTATGAGTCAGCAGTGTGTGTGTGGAAATAAAAAAGTCCACACTTCTACAAATGACAAAAGAGCTGTGATCTGAAAGAAAAAGCTCTGAAGGATTGGGACAAAATTACTGCGGATTTAACCTTTGCCTAACTGTAAAAAAAAAAAAAACAGCGAGAAATGGCAGTAAAGATGCATTGTAACGTCACATTGGTGGCAAAAGGTGTCATGTTTATATTCTGTAAAGCCTAAATGTGGTCCACAAAGGAGGTTTAGACTTTTGAGGAACAACTAAAGAGAATAAAACAGCTAACCCTAACCCTAACCCTAACCCCACAGCAACTGGAAACAATGTTGTACTGGCACCAAATCAGCATTTTTGTCTCTCATTCAATGAATTAAACAGACAAAACTGTATTAAGTGGCCATATTTATTTTGAGGAACAGAATGCTGAGTATATTTTAACAGGAATCAAACTTTTCTTAAATGAAATATGAAGTGACAGTGGGTCTGCGTTGGCGGGTAAAGTGAATCCATGTGCATTTCAAGACTGAACAAGAGATTGTCTTTTTGCTTGTCCAGACCAGCATCAATACTGACACCAGTCTGCACTTTGGAAGTAGTGAGGAGCAAATTATTCAATGTCCAAAAAAAAACTTGAGGCTAAACTGCTTGTTCGGGATAAACTGCTAAAAAATATAATTAAGTATTACAAAATACTGTTTGTATATCTAGACATTATCAAAATGCTGTGCCCCCATTTCATAAACATATTTGGCAACATTAAACAACAGCCATTGAAACAAGGATGTAAATGAATCCAGTAAAATCATTCCTAAATGCCTCGGCTGTTCACAAAGTGAGGATTTCCTTTCTCACACCACAGTCCCTGAAGATCCACTGTCAACGTCCAACACGATTACATTCTCTACAGACAAATACATGTTTCAACAAATAATCAAATCCCCCACAACCAGTGTCTCTATTTCCTTCTTTCCACACTGCTTGATTTTCATAATTAAATGTTCCTGTAAATTAACTAATCTGAGGAAAAATCTCATCTAAACATAACTGACGAAAGACGATCCTTTTAAACATTGTGTTCGTCTAAGGGAGGTATAAGAGGTTCCCATTCAGACTAAAGCTGAAAAAAACCAACAACCTTAGTTTTGGAATTATGGCTAAGTGAAGAGTCTCTGGTTTTGCCTCTGATGCTTTCATCCTGTATCTTGTTTAGATCTTGAAATTCACTTCAATATCTACCATGAAGCTTACTTTAAGAAAAGTTTGCCATCATACTTCTGACATGTAACTGAAAGCTAGCTGGATTGTAAGAAACTACACGATTTAATAACTTTAATATGACAAAGAAAGGCAAAAGCAAGACCTTCTTTAACTAGTTTTGCTGGTTAACTGGTGGCAAACGCCTTTAATTAACAAAAACTTTGTCAATGATTCCATTATGAACTCTTGATCGTTATGAACCTGTGAGATATCAAAACCATGATGTCGATGCCCAATCAGGAAAGTAGCTCTCTATACTCAATCTATTGCATATACACTTTATAAATGAGAAATTCCACCAATTTTTTTTATCTAATTAAATATAATAATAATTATATTTGATATTTTTTTAATGAAAATATCTACTTACACCACAATACCAAACTGAAATAATTTTAAATCATGTTTTGACAGCCACAGCTGAATTTCTCTCTGAGATAAAAGCTCAAACTTGCCTTTAGACGTCATTCATACCTGAATATCTCATATCTGTCTATGTTAAGTAAATATAAACAATTTACAACCCAGCAGTGAATGTTTTTTACCCAAGTTTTGGGATCATATTCAAAACACAAATGATGACACCATGGTAGTGACACTGCTGCACTACCACAGTCATAGTGTGAGTACAGGTGAAGTGATGGTTGGCTGAGATAAAGTGCATTCAGATGGAACATACAGCAGCAAAGTACTGAACTACTATCAGTCTTCTTCATCACTCCAGAAGGCATCTTCTTCATCAAGATCCACACCATGGAAGAGTCTATAACAGATAAGACAAGACACATTCAACCAACATGTTTACTGTGTAAAACAAAATAAGGAAAAGAAGAAAAGAAAAGAAAGAAAGAAATGGTGACTAAACAAAAAAAGATGTCATCACTCACTGGTTGTAACAAGGTGAATTTGGGTTGTTAAAGTGACTGTAAGGGTTGACTTTGCTGAGAACGCCCAGGCAAAGCCAACAGAAGTATCGTTTACACGAGGTACAGGTCATCTTGTTACAGCCGTCCACTTTCTAGAGAGACGGAGAGAAGACGTTGGCAGGAGAGGACTAAATTAGCATCAACAGGTTACAGTTAATTTATCTACTGTGTACAATGTTAAGAATGAGATTAAATATGCTGCGCGTTTCATATTCAAAACAAAGCTCAAAGTCTGTGCTACTGTGGTACTGTACTGTTACCAGCAGGGGAAGCACACCTGTATATTAGTGCCACAGCGTGGGCAGCATTTGCAGTTCTCATTGAGCCAGTCTCTGCTAAAGGACTCTTCCACTGCTTTCTGGATCACCCTCTTTCCAAAGCGTTGCTCCATGAACTTTTTACCCTCAGTAGTGGCTGACAGGTATTCATCTTTGAGGTTACGCAATTCATCTGTGGCAAGACAAAAAACAAAAAAACAAGATGAAGGTTAGGATTCATACAAACAAAAATTAATTCTCTGTCTTTTACCATCCTCTTACAGCAATCTCTCTATAATATTTTTACCCTTCTAGCACAAATTATTACTTTTCTAACTAGTATTACTCACAATGTCTTAACTCCATAAATAACTGTACAGTTAGCTTTAGTTCATATAGTCCTGCAGCAGACCAATACAAGAGGATGAGTGAGAGATAATTTGACAATGAATCTAATAAACAAAAAACACAGGGGGACATTTTTTAATTAATTAGGTAAACATTTTGAAACAGAATTGTCTCCCTGCTTCTAATTCACAAAACCAACCCTTTCATTTTGAAGGCATTATTAGACGCTCAATAAGCCAACCTGTTGCCACAAAGCTTCAAAAGTGCAACCATTTGATTAATGTGTGTTATGTAGAAACTGAACTTGTTTCAACAAGGTAAGAGTTTTAAAAAGCAACTTTAATTCCTATAAAGCGATTTATGAAATTAGGCTTTTACCTGACAACAGCATTAAATGACATCACTAACAACACTAACAAAAGACTCTTCTCTTGTTACCCTTATAAAAGTGCAGACCTGCCAACCGTGGCAAAATATTTTGAGTACCACTTGTGTCATGCGACTTTTGCAACTCCATTGCTTTGCACACCGTGCCTTACCTGTGCTGACAGCCACATGTTAACTGAATTGAATTATTTCAATACTTATTTAATTAAAATGGTAATAATTTATTTTGTATATTGCAATAGGTGTTTTTATTTTCAAGAGTGTAATAATTAAATTGGCTTACAGCACATAAGCACACATCACCAGGGCTAATTTATATCTTATTACCTGCAGCTCCCTGGTGGCTTATGTCCATCATAATTGCACACTGTGCAAATTCATGATATGGGACTTTAGAGGGTCGGAAGCATGGCCACTGTTCTTGATATTTCATCAAAAACTTCTGGGGGACATGGACCCTCTTCTTTTTGTCAGGTCAAAAGGGGAGGGTCATTAGGGGAACATGATCGATAGATTTGCTAGAAGACACTGGCAGGTCTGCTGACACACACAGACACACAGTTTACCTTTCTAACCGCCAGCTGCAGCAAGTAGCGGAACAGGGAGGGAGGCAGAGGGCAGGAGGCAGGGAGGAGGGGGAGCGGGGATGTTACGCTATAGGTTTGGCAGGCTCGTTATTCTCCGCTACTGAAACTGCTTCACCAAGCTGCTGCATCGTGCGGTCAGACATGAGTACTACACGCGCACATTTCCCACAGAACTCACAAGTCAGCTTTTTGCATAGTTTAGAGAGGCGAGTTGTACCAGCGTATTTAGATGTCAAATTGCGTACCTGCTACGCAAAATGCGTACAGGTTGGCGGGCCCGAAAGTGTCTGTATTTTCAGCGACATTACCTGCATTGATTTTACAGTGGGAGAGACCATGATAGCCCAGCTTGCACAGTGTACAAAAGGCATACTGGCAGGCTGAGCAAATGCCCATGGTTGTGTCTGGCTCCACCATAACAGCGGTGCCACAGGACAGGCGGGGACAGTAGACCACGTCTGCCATGAGGTCTAGACTGGACTGGAGCAGCAAACGGTCATAGCGGGCAAACAGCTCCTCATCCACCAGCTGCTTCACCTGACAGATGAAACCAACAGGAAGAGGAATTGGTTCATTACATATGATGGGGTTGGGAAACGTTTAAAATACAATTAGAGGGTGAATTTGAACAATTGTGAAGTGTGAGATAAATGCCTGTTTTGGATAAACATACTGTACCACTTTCTTACCTGGGAAGGTGTGGCTAAGGAGTTACATTTGGGCTCAGGGCAATTAAGGCACTGAACGTTGCCATCCCGTATTTGGATCTGGAAGTATTCAGTCATGCAGGCCTTGCAGTAGACATGCTGGCACTCCTTAAAGCAGAGGCAGTTGGAGCCCAGTTTGTCTACAAAGCAGATCCCGCAGCAGAACACCTTGCAGTCAAATGCTCTCTGGCGCTGCGCCTCGTCAAAGTCCAGAAGCTGAGGTAGAAGGTCGGCACGTGGGTCCATCAACAGAACAGCCCGAGGGTCCAGTTGAGAAGACTGTGGTTCACACTTTTCCTTCTTGACTTCTCTTTTCTTCTCCTCAGCTATTTCTGAATGACTCCCACCTTGAGTCAGAGCTGAACAAAATTGTGAAACGTTATTGATCATCCCTCGAAAAAATACCAAAATATACATGTAATGAGTTATCACAACTAATGCAATTCTAGTCACCATATATCTGTGCTCCTAACAATTAATTGAGATAAATATACGCATTAAGGAAAAATTATCTATTTTTACAGTAAAAATACTTGTTATGGGGGATTTTAGTTAGCATTTATCATATAAAGCACTTGTTTGAGATACCATTAAATGTTTCATAACAATTAAAGAAGAGCGGATAAATGTTATAGGCATACTTTGGAACATTTTCTTAAAAAACACAATGTATAGACAAAACTAATTCCCTCTCCATCATCTATTATGACCCATTAGAAGTGTGTGGCGATGTATGCATCTACAGACTCATCACTCTGACTGCATTTTCTTATTTTCTTATTATTTTGTTGTGTTCGGGACGCTTCTGGGTGTCCACTTTGGGCAGTGGGTGTGTAGCCCCCAGCCAATAACAGCATGCAGGGTGTGAGGTTGAAACTCTGTAAGAACATAGCGACCAGGTGACATTAATGTCTCCGACTCTCTCCTCTGCTCTCTGTTTGTGTCATGGATGTATAAAAACAACATGTTTCTGTGTCTTTTTGACTGACGGCAGGGCTAAGCTTCACACACACACACACACACACACACACACACACACACACACACACACACACACACACACACACACACACACACACACACACACACACACACACACACACACACACACACACACACACACACACACACACGCAGAGCAGAGAGGCCACAGCAGACGGGATAACAACGTGCTCTTCAGGTGCATTCAGACCAACTTCAGCAATGCAGCACCTTCCCACAGGGTTTTGTAGAGGTGTGGACATGTTTATTTGTGCTTTATAGCATAACCACCATGAAACAATCAGAAAATTACTTTTCATGTCACATTTTTTTCTCGTCACCGCTGCTCCCTCTCTTCATTTACCCTGAGCTAGCTCAACCATCTTGCACACGCTCTCAGCTCACTCTGGTGTTTGAGCCGGGAAGGAGGGGCCAACTCTGAATGTTATGTTTAAAAAACGACAACCCAAAAATCCTGCATAGTATGCCTTTAATTGCTGGCGCTATACTTATTTAATCTACAGTGTCAGCAAAACACAAGAATAGCACAGCAGCATATTTGTACTTGTACTGACCTAGTTTTTCTGTCAGTTCAACTCTTAATAAAAGGAAATTATGAAATATAACCTACTTTTTGTAGAAAGAGTAATGATGGCATGACTATTAAACATGGTAATATAAACACATACTTTACCTGTGGCTGCCTGGTCGGCTTTCCTGCGCTCAGCACCTGCTTTACTTCCTGCCCTCGTGACTTCAAGAGGAGACTGGATGCCCAGAAAGTCCAGAGCCTCCTCTTTTAGGAACTGGATCCATGTGAAAAGAATCACAAAGCCTTGGTTCTCCTCCCACAGCTCATCCAGGCGTCTGCACATAGAGCTCATCTGAGGAAGTAAAAAGGTAAAGTAGAGGAAACAGGTATTGAAAGTGACTGCTCAGAAACTTTCTTTGAGTGACACTATTTTACAGAAGCACAATAACTCCTTTTCAGGGTGAAGCCACTCACCTCTCCTCATTTGACACTCAATTTTAATACTATGCCAACATATGCAGGTCAGCTTTTGGATAGTGATGTAGTGAAGGATGATATTGGCCAGCATGAGTCTTACCTGTGCTCTGGTCATCCATTTACAGCTGAGAGTGAAGATTGGTGAGGATGCAGATGGATATTCTGCTGGAATCTCAAAGTTGAGCACCAAAGGAGGTAAGAAGCAGACATTATATTCAGTTTGTGTCTCTCCTGCAACAGACAGAGAAGATTTTATTATAAACCTTATTGGAGGGCATCTAACAATAGTCTCTTAATATTATTTAGAGCATTATACGAAAAGTGCCTGCAATGTCTAACTTGTCTTTCTTTCTTTACACAGCTTTAGTGACAGCTGTACCTTTGACAACAACTTTGAAATCAGGAGGGAGCTCCAGACAGAGTTGGATCTCTCCCCCCTGTGCCGACTCCGCCCGGTGGAACTCCTCTTCATCATAGATACTTGCTAAAGCAAGCAGCTCATCCTCCTGGGCTTCCTTGTCCTCAGACATTTACATTCCTGCAACAACATCAACAACAACATGTGAGAAATAACTTCATCATCTTGAAAGTCAACAAAAACGAATCAAGAGCAGCAGTGACACATCAATGTAGTAAAGGTCAAGAGTGACAAATATCACACAGTCAGAGAGAGGACCAACTAATCACCTTTATCACTATTATCAATACAAATACAAAAGCAGCATTGGACACCTTTATACACTTCTACCCTTTTGTGTATTGATTCATTGATCAATTGTTGGTCAAAATTATTCAAGTCTGTCTTAAAACGACAGTCAGGTGTCCATATGAACACTGAAAGAGGTTTTTCTTGCTGTAATCCTTCCTCCTGCTCTTACTGGTTATTATTAAAAGATCCCCTTCAAATGTGCTTTCAGTGTAAGTCATGTAATCCACAGAGTGTCCATGCAGTCATTTTGTGCAAAAACACATTTAAACTTTTATCTGAAGCTTATATGAAGCTTCACCAAACTGATATCAAGTGAATATTTATAGCCACATTTACAGTCTCTTACCATCAAATTCCCTCTTTGTGTTTCTTAAGACAGTGTGAGCTGTGGTTGAAGAAAGAAATAGAGGGACATTGGCACTAAAATCAATCAATGTGTAAGTATTAATGAAAAATAAAACATTTTGTCTCAAGTGTTCCACTTATTCAACATTTATATTCTGTGTATGTGTTTGGCACATTTAATATTCATGCAGACCCCAACAGGTACAAAACCCAGGCCTACTTGGCAGCAACTGAATATGAAATATAAAAATATAGCTCAAACAAGTCAGGTGTAATTTCATTACAAGCAATTGTGATGTTGTTTAGTCTGCCCTCATTAAACAGCATTCAGTGGCTACATTCAACATGTGATATATTTCAGTAGTTAGTGAAATCTTCTAAGCAAAAAAGAGAGTCAATTTTTCAGCCATCCCAACACTGCCAGTATTTAATATTGTATATTTGAAAGCAACACCTAAATGCCTTTATACATACAACACTACCAAAGTGTAAACGTTTCAGTGCAAGAGTCACATTTCTTTTTTCTTTCTTTTTTTAAAGATTTATGTTTGGGCACTTTCACCTTAATTTAACATTAGCTGGTATAAAGGTTGACAGGAAACAGTGAGAGAGAAAGAGAGGAAAGACCTGCAGGAATCGCAGGTCCTCGCTGGAATCGAACCAGGGACACTGTCATTATGAGGCGTGCGCAGTAACCACTTGGCTATCAATAACTTTCAAATATTACGTGTCTGACAGCGTGACAGACGGTTGCCTTGGTAACATGCTCAGCTTCACAGATGTTACATATAAAACTGCCATTGGCAAAGAAAAAAACCAAGTGCAACACAAAGAATGTCCACAATGTGTCGTACAGACGATACGAGGGCTGAGAATATTGTTCAGATAAAATGATCGATTGTACAGAAAAACGGAAACACTCAAACAGAAAATCATCAGAGAATGATAAAACATCCCAGCGGGGTCTGATCACCCTCTGACGGAGATTTCTGCTTCGTATTTGTGCTTAAATATTAACTGACTCTTTAAGAAATGTTTGACAGCTCCTTCAGTCTGCAGGCTTCAGTTAAAAAGGAGGAAAAACTCCGGGTTAGTTGAGGAAAACCTGCCAGCGAGCAGGTTAGGTTCACAGAGTATGTTGCCATGGTAATTGATTCAGAGTTAAGCTGAATTGGCTTTGTGAAACCGAAAAACCAAAGTTTCCCTCATCTCAGTGTTAACTAACTCAGAGTTTTCACTAAACCTGCTTTCTGAAACGGGCCCCAGGTTTAAAAGTTTTTGTTTATTGTTTTGGGCATTTGTTTCTCCTGTCCGAATTAAGGAAATAAACGGCTATTTTCTGGACCTTCAACCATGGTTTGGCTGCACATTCTTGGGGATGGGAAGAGCGGGGACTCTTGATCATGTTGGGCCCAGGTTCCCTAGGCCAGGGGCGTAACAATGGCCCCTGAGCTAAAATGAGTTGACACCCCTGACTTATGTTGTAAGTGTAATATAAAGGAGTCTTCTGATGATCAGTATGTACAGGAGGAATTATTATGGCAAGGCCTATTTTCATGTTAATGTGAATACCGTATTGTTAATTTAGGACAGACTTGAAAATGGTGTACTCGTCCTTTAACTCTTATCTCTATATTTATGTTGTTTACGAGGATTAGTTCACTGAAACTTTGCTGTACTTTGTACTTTGTTTACAATTCATTTACTTTGTTACTCTTGTTGTGTTTTTATTTGTTACATGTTTGAAATAAACACAAACAAACAAACAAATCCTCGTAAGACAAACATTATTAACATTGTGATATAACGTCAGCCTGCTTTAGCTAACCTTAAGCTACACAGTGGCTACCCAAAGTTAACACCCTTGCTAGCAAAAAGTTACCTTAAACCATATTATACGAGGTCGTAATTTAATGATAATATAACAGTCAGTCGTGTGGTCCTGTGGACGGGGGGAAACTAGAAAACTTATATCCAGAAGTAAGTTTCGCAGCTAGCATTAGAGGAAGGCATCGATGCTAGCTGATGTTAGCAGTGTTAAAGCTAGCTGATGTAAACAGTGACTATGGCTACAGTAGCTCGGCCCTGCTGTCACTTTTCATCCGTGGCAGCAACAAAAGCCACGTTAATTTTTTTTCTGCACAGCCGCTGTTATCCACTACATGCGTGGTAACACTGTAATAATGTGAAAATAATAACGTGGTTCTTACCTTATCCAAGCCAAGTGCTACTGACCCCTGCCTTCTGAGTTCATGGCTGTGCAGACAGGGTGTGTGTGGATCATGTGTGAATGCGCGTGTGACAGCGACGCCTGCAGGCTGGTTAGTGTACTGCGGGTTACTTAAGATTCATTTTCATTCATTAAAAGTTTGGACACACTTTCTCATTCAAGTGTGCCCAGACCTTTGTACTGTGTATTACTGCAGTAGTCTACATTTAAAACCAAATTGAAAAAAATACCCTAAAAAGGACAGTGTGGAGGCAGTGACAGAGAAGAGAAGCTATCATGGACAATTTCCCCTCATCCTCTCTATGCCGAACTGACTTGGACTCATCCAGCCATATGTCTCAAAGCGCTTGGGGGGCCCTTTTATACCATCAGTCATCAGACTGTACAACACTGCAGCTCCCAGCACCTCCCACTCACACTAAAAGACAGATGCTGTCCTTACTATGTTAATCCAAGGAACATTGCACACATGTATATAATCTCAGGAATTTCTGCATATTGCCTATTGCAGATTTATTTACACAAAGATCCAGTTCATTGTATATAGTATTTTATTTATTTAATCCTATTTTGTCTTATTTAATGTTGATTCTATCTTTGTACACTTTCACCATTATGCTGCTACTTGTTTCCACTGTACTGCTGTGTCAATTTGAATGTATCCCAAGGGAAATCAATAAAGATGCATCTTATCTTATGTTATCTTACTGCAGTACATATAAAACCAAATTTAAAAAGTCTGTATGTGATGTGCAAATGTGTGTAACTTTGTATTTTGTATGTGTCTTGTGTGTTTTTTGCTATGTACTGTTTGTTATTGTGCTGTTGTTATAATACTGACCTGATGAAGGAACTGCAGATGAAAATTAGCTACAAAGTAACTCTGGTACAGGTATTTTTGAAAATCTTAGCAGTGTAAAATCTATGAATACATCATGTGAAAGAAACTTGATTGAGTGATTACAGCAGTCACAAAATCTTACTGTGCACATTTCATCCTATTCTTCACCAAACTTGATGCATACCATATTTGGGATGACCCTGAACAAAACTTATCAACACAACTATGTATAACTGTTTCTCTGGTTACCAGATCTTTGTAGGCATGGGCTTATAAACATAAACTACCATATCTTCTGAATGCATCATTCTATTACAACCAAATTTGGCAATGCTGATCAGCCATGGATGCTGAACAAGTCTGTAGCATGTGATACAATTTCACCTGTAGGTGGCGCGACAACATTTAAAAATTGCTGCTGGAACAACATCTCACAGCTGGCAGCAGCAGCTGGCAGCAATCACGGGCATTTTCTTCAGGAAATACACATTCTAGTTTTGTTCTAGTTTTGTTATCACATACTATCACACACATTACAACTTCACAATCTGGCAAGAAAAGGACCCTCACAGCCACAGCCTGGACTAAATTCACTAAATTCACTTTAAATTGTAAACTTAAATTGTAAAAAGTATATTCACTAAATTCACTTTAAATTGTATATTGCACTATATTTTTAGGTTTGTTTTTTTTAATTTTATTTCTGCACTTTATCACACAGCCTCATCCTCAGACCTTGTTGTTCTTATTTAGTATTTAGTATAGTATTTTGTATTTTGTATTTAATGTTTTAGTATATTGTTCTTTGATGTCTTTGTGTATTAAGCTGCTGGACCCTAAATTTCCCCAAGGGGATCAATACAGTTTACATCCATCCATCCATCCATCCATTGTATGTATTTATCTAAAAGATAGATTTTGTATGTGTAATTACTCATTTTTATTTTGTTTAGATTATAAGTGAAGATGATTGACCATTTTATGTTCTGACAGTGTGTAAATCTGACAGGCCTCCTCATGTTAAATAACCTCTTTCACTCAACTGATCCAGCCATTTTATAATACTCATATTACAAAACAAATAAGCCCAAATTACTTTAATCATATTAGTAATGGTTATAATAGGAATTTCCTTTACACATCTTGCTGATGAAGTAGGGCAGCAACTGACAAACATTTTGATAATTAGTCATTTAATCTGCCAAGTAAAATTGCTGAGTTGGACGACCATCAGCTCAATATATAATTCAGTTTACTATCATAACAGAATAAGAAAAAAAGCAAATCTACAGATCACATTGTCATGCTGAAACCCCTAAACTTTGTCCAGTGACTGACATATTAACTTATCTTTCAGCTGCATCATCATGTCCTCCTGGTCAATTAAACAAACTGTGGTAGCACAACACACACAATGACATATCTACTACATCCACAGGACACCTTTTAGTGACAGTATACTGTGCTGTCAGCAAGTCAGGCAATGGCCACTATGTTGACTAAAAACAATGAACGAGTCTCATCCAATTTACTTTTTTGTCAAGATTTATTTTTTGCTATTTTTTGGTGACCTGGCAACAATAGCAGCACCCAAGAAGGTGATTCATTTGACCAGTATTCACTGTTAAGTAGAAAAGAAACAATACAAGGCTACCAGAGAACAACCAACGGACCATTGCTTTTGAATGAGAAAAGCCAAACGATGAAAATACTGCATGACAGTAACTTGTAGTATCTAGTTTCAACATACAGTACAAGTAAACTCAACAAAAACACCTTCTTTCCTTTTAAACCAAATATTTCATTATCCAGCAGTTAAAATTATTGTATTGAAAAAAAAAACCGCACTATTTGTCATGTACAACTTGGAACAATTCATATTTGCTTACAAGTGCCACTGCATCTATACTTTATCCAGACATACTGCAATATTTTACATTTGTATCACTCCCATGTGAATGACTAGTTTTCTTCTGTTCGACCCCTTTGCTTACAAGTCTTCAAATCTGACATACATTCTTATCTTAAATATGCTCAGAAGATGCTGAATAAAACAATCTTTGACATAATGGTCATCAAAGCAACATGAAGAAAGCAGGTTCCATCCCACGCTCACAACTTTAATGTCATAAAGTAGTCCATTCAATATTATTATGCAATATCTTTGTATTCATCAAAGAAAATGAGAAATTACATGCCACTGAAGGCTGATTGATGTACGTAATAGTATTGATTAGGGATGCTGCTGTCTGTGTGTTCAAGACAGATGCTACCGTATGGTCATTAACAATCTCAGAAGAACGACAGAATTGGGGGGGGCGAGTAGCGTGACTAACAGAGGTGAAACTCGGGGAGTGGCCGCTGCAACAGTTAGTCAATGTCCATTTCAGGGAGCTTGTTCCCCGCTGTTTCCTTTTCCGTGCCTGCAGATGTGGTTTTGTCTGGTTTGGATGGCTGGTTCTCTGTTCCCTCCTGTCCATTGACTGGACCGTTCTCAGTCTTATCCTCCTTGGGGGGCTCTACCTTGGGCTTAGGTTTGGACACCACAGAGTTGCAAGCTGAATAAAGCTCCTGAACAGGAAAAAAGACAATACTGGTTAGAGGAAGACCATGTTTTTGTGACGGTGGTTTGGCCCCATTATCAGTGTTTAAGAGATTTGAATTGAGATGCATACATTTCTACAACCAATACTGTGAAGACTTTCTTGCCACGACTACAAACTTGTAAGAGGCCTTACTGTGTGTTCACACAGAATGCTAAGCAAATTTTAGGAGGCGATGCGACTGTATATAGGTCAATGGAAAGACATGAGTAGTGGACACAAATTCACCCAGGACAGCATGAATTGACTTAAAAATGTTTCAACTTGAGAGAAAAATCTGCACGTATCCCAGGGATTTATGGATGTGCCTCAAAAAAGTACATAAACAAGATAAACTGGAGAGAAATAACCACAAATAAAACAGAGTCTGCGAGTTGTGCATTCAGTCAGTAGCTGAGGTGAACAAATACATTCAGAAACAATCCACTAGTGTAGAGTGTTACAGTTTACAGTAAAATTTGGGCAATTTGGAGAGAATAAAACCAAACAGTCATTGGCTTAAATGCTGAACACACCATTAAGATATTGTTTTGTGGAAATGGCAGTTTTTGTATGATTAGCTGTGTGGTTTCAGTATTTTCATAGATTCATAGTCGTACACAAACTCACTTCCTGCACATCCTGTGGTGTAGAGTGCTCACAAATTGCATGTTTATGTCCTAACAATGTTGTAATTATTTTATTCCTGAACAAGTAGGTGCTTCTCATCATTACTCCACTCCTTCCTCAATTTCAATGTCAGCCATTATCCTACAAGAATCCAGACTAATCTCTGCAAAGGAGTGGTTTTGGTGTTCAGTATTTGTTGACTACAACAAGATGTGACATGTTTTGAATGAAAATGAAGAAAATGCCAACTGAACCCAAACTACAAGTCCTCCAGGACCTTTAAGGTTGTGTGTGTGTGTGTGTGTGTGTGTGTGTGTGTGTGTGTGTGTGTGTGTGTGTGTGTGTGTGTGTGTGTGTGTGTCTTGAATGCACCCGCTGTACCTTAGACTTAGCCAGGATCTCTCTAACTCTAACCACTGGCTCCAGAGTGAGGTCCTGGTTGTTCTGCTGGTTCATCTTAGTGTTCAGCCAGACCATGGCCTCGTTCACTTGTTTGTCCACCCGAGTCACCTCCAGCTCATCAAGGTGATCGTACTGCTCGTCCTGTCGGGAAAAGTGAATATTGACAGCTGTTTGGTGATTGTTCATCATTAATCTCACCTAAAATCCACTGTTCATAAAAAATATATTTAAAGCAATGCTCTTAGAGTCCCTGTGCCTATGAACACTGCTGCTCCATTATTTCTTCTAACTTGCTCACTGTACCTTTGCCTTATAAGCTTCAATGATCTTCATGTACAGCTGGATTTGTCTGCCAAGCTCCTCAAATGCTCTTGGCCTCTCCTCAGCTTCCATGAATCTCTCGAGAATCGGCTGACCAAGGTTCTGTAAAAGGAACAACATGAGACTAAGTCAGTAAGTGATCCAGCAAGACAAAAAATTGAAGGCACAAGACTCAACCAATTTACTTATAAAAGAGGATAATGTTATTTTCTTTTTCTTTTTTTAAATATTGAACAATAAATACAATCTTTCTTTGAGATTTCTAACACAGAATACAGCAGATAAAACATACTGCACACCAGTCATCTTAACCAGCATTTTTAAAGCCCTTACAAATATTAACGACAAGTATAAAACTTTTAGACATTTTATGCTGCTTGTAACTCTGAACACAGGCCACAAAACTGTAAAGAAAACTCTGTGAAGTCTTCATAAAATATCCAAGTTCCCTTTTGTTTGAGAATATCCGTTTCCCTTAATAACAAGTGTCCAATCTGCATGAATAGTTACCTTCAGTTCAGCTAGTTTGTCGATGTAAACTTGTTTCTGTTGGTCCTCTCCATCTTCATACAGCCAGGTCTCTGTGTCCTCCAGTTTTAATGATAACGTGTCACGATCCTATATGTATGAAAATTAAGATGAAGTCCACAATTCGTAATACATATTTAGAGGAAACATCAACAGTACAAAGCATGGAACATATGCAGTATGTACAGTTATGGTTTTAAGTAAAGTCTTATTTCTACTGAGAAGATGAGTGTCTGTTAACATGTGGTAAGTTGCGAGGACTATAGATCTATACTCACAGCTTCATTCACAAACTTCTCCAGGGAGCCGTGCAGTTTGTCCCTCATCTCGTACACATACTCTTCTACGTAGTTCTTTGCATCGTTCCTCTCCTTCTCCAGCTTGTCCTGCATCATCATTTTCCCCTGAAAGAAGAAGAGGAGGAAGAAGAGGAAGAATTGAAACCATGTTGAAATGTTCCAATCATGTTTGGCTATCTAAACATAAGCTTGAGAAGATTATGAGTAGGAAAGCTCAAAAGGACTAGACTTGTTTCTCAATTAATACTATCACATAATCTTGCCTTTACTTTAGGACCACTCTTAAACTTTGTCTAAGTAACTGTACCATAGAGTATTATTTCATTATCATGTCATCAGATGTTGTTACAACCATAGAAAATAAAGTAAAAGTCATTGCTTTTTGTTTTAAATAAAAACAGCAAAAGAAACTATCAAACCTCACCAGAACATGGCTTGAACAAATACTGTGTGTGCATGCTAGACATTCCTGGTGATTTTTAGAGCATTACCTCATTCTCCACAAACACATTTAGTACGTCACTGGACAGCTGCCAGTGCAAATTGTTCTCTATGGGCAGCTCCACTGTCTTCGTTTTCACTTTGGGCTTCTTCGCCTGAGGCGGCTGATCGTTCTTCTTCTCCTGCTTAGCATCCTCTGTCGTTGTCTGGAATAAAGAGGAAATGGACATTAGTTTAGTTTGTGCAAATACAGCTACTTTATATGGGACAATTAAAAAAAAAACAACTTACAACTATGACAAACCATATCAAATGTTTAACATGTGCTTTAGTTAAGTGGTGAATCTGAGGATACATCTCAAGCTGAATAATTGTTATTCTCAAAACTAAGCTTTGACAACAGAAAGTGAACAAATAAAAAATAGGACAGATGGGACCAGGAGTTATTATAAATGCTTATCTTAGTGATAGGAACCATATCCGTTAACCATTTAAGAAATATCTCCAAAATAACAGTCTTTCTTTAAGAGCCTGACTCAGAAAAAACAATTGCATTTTTGTCTTCTGCAGGCTAGACTACTGCAATTTCCTGTTTATGGGTCTTTCAATTAAACCAACTCACATATTGAGAACCGAACTGGACAAATTCTAATAAAACAATAAAACTCCAATAAATTAGACCAGAAAAATATGAAAAACCTCTGTTGGCTACTTGCTTACATTCAGAATACAATTTAAGATCCTCTTATTGGGATATAAAGCAATTAAGGGCTTGGCTCCACAGCACTTATCAGACATGCTTCTCATACTCTCAACAACAAACCCAGAAGATCTCTCAGGGCACAAAATGCCACTTTCGTCCATGTGCACAGAGAATGGAGCAGTTTTACTACTAATCTTACACTTGGTTTAATCCAACGTTGTTGTATTTTTTTTATTTTTTTATTTTTAAGCTAATTGAGTCTAGCATTTTCTTAAAGGATTTTACCTGGACCATAGTATCATTGTCCATATAAAAATGAACATTTGTGTATAAATTAATATTTCTATACGTTTGTATTAATGTGTGTACAGTATATTTTTGTTTTATATTTGAAACTTCAAACACCTTTTGTATCAAATGGTGCTAAAATGTGGTATGTGTGGGGTTTTTTTGGTTCCCTTTTGGGTGAATGTGCATGAAAATTATTAGTTACAATGTTTTTGTTTGGTTAGGTTTTTTTGTTAGAAATTACCCTTGAACACACTGAATTATAGTCTTTGAATAAAAGCGAATGAGTAACCGCACCAGTTGGCCAAAGGATGTTTCAAATCCATATACAGTATGTTTAAATACAGTAAATGTCTTCTGTAATGTGTGTGTGTGAACATGTAAAACAATAACATTCACCAAATGCCAACCCTCCAGTGTGAAACATAATGTTCCACATTGGAGGGTTGGAGTAGATTTTCTTGATGCACCGGGTACCTTGGTGCTGGGCGATATGGCTGAAAGTCATCATTATATCATTATAACAACTTCCATATCATGCCATAGCAATATTTATCACAATACAACAAACTGTTATAGTTTAGCATACACCATTTGGTACTATGATAAAACCTTTTGTTTTATTGCCTCTTCAAAGGCAGAGTTCTGACTGCCCTCTGTTTCTCAAAACCAAATTTAAAACAATTTAAAATTAAATCTAAATTTCTTATGCCAAAACAAGGCTGAAGCAGTATATTAAGTAATGCAGTAAACAGATCTGATTTTCTTGGATGTATTCTAATGGACACTTAGGATGCAACGTTACTGACACTTTGTCTACAATATCATAGAGTTTTGTTAAACTAGTATTTGTTGTTAGTGAAGTTGTTAGCTTTGTTCAGATGGAGACCATCTGCACTGAAAATTGTCAATAAAGTGCACACTATTGGTGTTCAGGCAGATGAGAAATGCACCATTCTGCTACCAGAAACATAAAACTCTACTATGGGACTGTGTGAGGATGTTAAAAAGACTAGCCACGCCTTGTTTTAACAGTGCAGACGGGTGTTTTTGAATGTGCTGACGTGTATAACAATCCTGTCAACCTCAGGGTAGGACTTATTATGTCTGTGACTTTATCAACGATATCGTACTGTAGCACCTGGAAAAAGAGTATGATTATCAAGTCACCAATAATGAGTGTTGATGGAGGAATCACCACCAGCTGATGGATGTTGTGTGAGAACGTAGCAGCTGTGCAGGTTACTGGTCTGGTAACCTATCTGATATGGCAGAGGTGAGATGGAGCCTGACGCTGAGTTTTCCATTGCTGGACATCAGCTGCTCCTAGACGGGTAGGTGATCAATAGGGACCAATAGGATCTTGGTGAACTGAGAAGTAAGGTTTGTCCAGCAAGTCCAGCAGAAACATGTTGCTATGAAGACAGAGCTGCAACTTGATTCATATTGTGTAGCACGTGGTGAAACTGACTAGAGACCAAAACTTGGGCTCTATCATAGGAGGGCAAAAAGCATACAGGTTCCCAGCCAGTGGAGAAAATTCATGTAAATTGAGGATGTCATATCAATTTACTAGCTGGATGTCATGGGTTGCAGGAGTATGAAAGGAGGGAAAGGAGAGTCTCCCCCTCTTTTTTTCAGTCATCAACTACAACCCAGGGCTGCTGATATGGCACTGAATGTGATGGAGCAGAGCTAAACGGGGCTTTAGGTTTAGCCCTGAGACAGATCCAGGGGTCCTCAGGAACAGTGACTGGAGCAGTAGAGTGGAACCTGCAGCGTCAGCAGGATAGGGAGCAGAGGCAGCCAGCTTTTCAGCACTGGTGGTGGTGGCTTGTGCACGGCTGAAGATGACAGTGTCCAAGTGCCTACCAGCCTCTTTTGTAGAGTGTGGAAATTCTCTGATCAGACTCAGTGATCTTTTCGCTGAGACAGACACAGCTTTTCCAGCCAGATGGTGATGTAAGTGGAGTCATGAGCGTATGCTCGGCTCATTTCTCTGATAACTTAAAATCCCATGAATAAAACCATTTTTCCAGTTTAAAAAGATATTACTTAAAAACAACCAAGATCTAAAAAGTGTATTAAAAGTAGTTAAAACTAGCTAAAAGTCAGTTTATGGGAGACCTTCTGGCAGACAAACACAATGACACATATGCAGACACCTGCATTCAGCACGAGCAAGAAAGGGGGCAGATCCCCTCCTCTACTTTGTCATGGTTATTTGTTAGCACTGGAGGTGAGTTGACAGAAACTTGTCTAGCACTTGGAGAAAGCAAATTCTGCTCCATACTTTATACTATTGAAAAAAAAAAAAATGAGAAAATGATATGATGATCATTATAGTTATTGCCTTATCGCCCAGCACAAGGTTACCTCCATCTCCTCAGCCTCTGATTTCTTGTCTCCGTTGTCTCCGGCCTGGAGTTTCTGATCCTCCTGATCCACCTGCATTTTGTTCTGACACGTCAACAAAACAAAAGGACATAGATACATACACATAAATTATATTAAGATAAGGGTTTATATCCAAACCCTGGGTTCGGAGTCAGAAACAAACATTGCTGAGAAATACCAAACACTAATTTGTAATTGCATTAATCGTATCACTAATTGTAAGAAGCTGTCACAGGATTCAACAGGTTTGTGCAATTTGTTTTGGTTGTCCATTACTGTTAGAGCCTTGTTGAAGATATGACGCCCTTCATTCAGAAGAGGCTGGTTGCTGCCTTCATCACCCCACAAACTACAAACAACAACTGAATTAAGACCTCTATGGCTCAGTCTCAAAGATACTCTTTAAACATCTCATAGTTAGTATTTGTTATTATTACGGAGTTACGGTGCCTGAAATCATTAATTCTCCATTCGTTCATGAAAGTGTCTGCCCCAACCTCGGGGCATTTTTGAGTCGACTAAGTTTATACTCCGCTGCTGAACACAAATGCTTTGGCTGTGCAGTGCATATAGTGACGAACAACTCAAAATAAAATGCCAAACGACTTATAAAGAGGCAACTTATGCAAGCCCTTGAAGCTGCAATTAGCCTGTTATGGCAAGACATCTAAATGCCAAAGTGATGACATGTCTGACTAACAGAGGCTAAGGTGTGGCCAGACAGGCGCACTGTGTGAAAGTGGTATGTGAGATGAAACACAAATCAAATGGCTCACAACAAGCCAAGACACACACACACACACACACACACACACACACACACACACACACACACACACACACACACACACACACACACACACACACACACACACACACACACACACACACACACACACACACACACACACACACACCTTACATCAGTGATAATACACACAGTACACACCTCTTCTTCCTTCACTGCCTGGTCTGTCTCCATTGGCTCCTCTCCCTCAGCTGTTTTCACCACCTCTACTAGCGAGGCGCTGGATACACTGAACACGCCGTGAACGTTGACCCGAACTTTGACCTTGACCTTAGCGCTCTCCCCTGATGCTTGGGGAACCACATTCTGGACCACGAACTGGCCTGTCAGGTGTGAGGAAAGGACAAAGGGTTAGAGGGTGAAAATATGTATGATTATATCAATGAGGAGGGATGCAACATGAAATATTTAAAATACTAAATACATTCGAGTGCCAAAGCTAAATCACAGGAACAATATACATTTCATGTTTTTGATTTTCCAGAAGACTCAAATATTTTGTAGTCACAATTAGCATGTTTTAGCAATCATCTGCGTAATATCAAACCTCTTGTGACTAGAAGCTGAATACTGTATACATACTTAACGGTAGGCATCATTCTAACAGCCAAACAATAAATCTAACACGGAGCGAGAGCACAGTTAAACATTAACTAGCACACTCTGGACTTTGAACTGCAGATTGAATTAATAAATACAAAAGATTCCCAAAACCATTTCAGTTATAAGTATTTATAATTCTTTCATTAAGATGCAGCCTTTTTTTTTTTTTCACCAAAACAAAGAAATTAGACATTTCCATATTTTATTGTCCACTTATTTCTTACAGAAGTTAAACTTGCAGTACCTATAGAGGCGCTGGGGTAGGGGAGCTCCTTGGGGTTATTGTAGTAGGCCTCAAGGGAGAAGGGCTCTTTCCGGTAGAAGGTCAACACTTTGGAGAAGGGAGCTGCATGGTTCTTTGGAAAGACCTCACAATCACTGTAAAAACACAGCAGGAGAAAGTCAAACAGACATCAAGGAGACAGGGCTGAAATCAGGGCGTTATATTTATGAGGAAGCTGTAATTAGTAGACTGCGTGTGGGGGGCTGGCTCACAGGTCCTGCAAAGCCTGCAGCAGATGACGCCAGAGCTTCTTTTTTTTTAAAGAGTGAAACTGGTAATAAAAAGGACTGAATATAGCCTTCTGTTTGTACACTGCAGCTTGCCAAACACACAAAACTGTTATTTTGCAACAGTTTATAAACAGCATTACGGCAAAGACAAGATAATAGGTTTACATGGTACACATTGAACATAGGTGTGGCAGAAAATCCTGCAGGTAACTTCTAACCTTGTCTCAATGGAGGTTTCATACAGGTTTTTATATAACTCATTTTAATATTGAGGGTTGTTTTGGTTATAAGACAATCAATGAGAACTACAGTACATTAAACTTACATGGTAATTGCAATCAAGGCATTGTAATACTATATATTGGCCTTTTATAATAACTCATGCTAAGTAGAAGTCCAAACCCCATGCTGATTGGAAGATAAAGCTCTAAATGTAAGGAGGTCCATCAATATCTGTATCTATAGGCGGCATACTGGTTTAGCAGAACCTTCTAAAGCCCAATGTTCAAATCAACAGGAGTGGGGCAAAAAACTTCCTATTCTCTCTCTGTGAGATCTAAACATTAAAATGTCCTAGCTGTACCTCTGTCCTTCCTCTGCAGCAGAATTCCATTTTAGGGAGATGGAGTAGGGAACAACATCTGTGATGGAGAACTCTCGGACTTTGAATGCCGGTGATAAGATAGCACACTGAAGAGAGGAGGAGAAAAATACAAAACCAAGTTACCAACAAGTAACACATGCACACATGCATACATAAACAATATATAATACTTTACATGGGTATTTGACACTAAGGAAACAGGACTTGGTTTAGTTGCTATAAATGGAATTGATTTGTTGATGTATGTAGCAACAATTAAAACACTGCCTCAACAACAAATAAGTGTCACTACATTAAGTATCACGTGTTTCATCTTTGTCTCGTTCTCTGATCTCCACTGCCAGTGTGGGATACTTCTGTGTGAGTCAGTATTAGGACAGGTACGTATTGTGATCATGACAGGTGAGCTGTACCTGCAGAGCACAGCCTCTGGCCACAGCCTCGTCTGCGTTCAGAGTGGTGCTCAGCTCTTTGCCGAACACTTTGCCAATTCGCTCCTTGACAGAGGGGATTCTGGAGGCTCCACCGACAATCTCCACTGCATAGATATCTTCTTTTTTCATCTCTGGACAAAGGAAGCAGGAGACAAGGATGATACACAACAGGCTTGTTAAGTTTGACAGAGTCACAGATTCACTTTGCAATAGCCTCTGAACAAAAACAATTTGTTCAATTTGTCAATTTTTTGTTAATTCTTTGACATATGACTACATGACTAAATGGAAAAGAGCAAGCAGAGATAGATAGGAAGTATTAAAGGAATACAGGAATAGGCCAGCTGCTACTGTCCTGAGGGAAGGGGCTGTTTCAGGAAAGCACCGTGACTGAGCCTAGCGTGTTTGTGTGTTTGTGTGTGTGTGTGTGTGTGTGTGTGTGTGTATGAACGTGCTGACGGGGATAGTCCAGCTGCTACTAAAGTCACATGTACTCACTAGCTTGTTCCATGACGCTGCGCAGGGGACCCTCCACTTTGGCCAGCAGCCCCGCACACATCTCCTCAAACTGACCTCTGGGGACACATGGTAATTGATTATTAATAGAAAGACTCTGTCACACATACACAGTCAGGAAAAAGCCACATGTGCAGAGACATTATGGGTGTGCGACAGTTTGATGGATGCTGGGTGCTTCAAAATTAATTTGAATAATTATTTGCTCCCAACTACAGCAGTGTTTTTTTTAATCATTTTTAACATAGTTCAAAGGAAAAAAATGACTCTAAATGATCCACATTATCAATAAAATCAGCTGACAGGTAGTTGAAGAAAACACACATACACAGATCTATTTTTTTCTAACTATCCCAAAATGAATGTAAACTGTTCCAAAATCAAAATGTTGCTTCTTTACTCTGTAAAACAAGAGAGAGCTTGCCTGGTGCTCTAAAATCCCTAAATGCGCCTGTTGATGTATGTGTATATTCTTTAACGATTTACTTTAAAGATGAGAGATGCTGCTTTCAGAAAGTATAAACATTTCCATGGTCATATTTATGTGGTCCATTATGTATGCTGCTGCCTGCTCCTGATAATCCATGTGGTCTGGAAAGATTGTAGCAATCTCCAACAATCTCTCTTGTATAATAGTAGAAATAACTCTTATTAATGTCTGTATATTTCTAAGTGTTCCCCGTTGTTAGTTTGCTTACTTGTGAGTCAGTAATAATTTGTGCCTGATGAAACATGAAGCAGTGTGCTGTGGAGCAGCAGCACACCACAGCTCTGCAGCTCCTATGTTAACTTGTTTAACTCTACACTGATCTGTGATTTAACCACAGCGCCCACAGATCTAACTGCAATCCATTCATCACTACTGTCCACGCACAAACCATGTTTAGTAATGTTTATGGCTTAGATTATAACGAATAAAGACCACAGTAATATATTGAAATTGTCTAAATGTATGCTTGAATAAATGTAGCTAATATACTCACACACAGCCAGGCTAGCGCTGTGTTTTGTTTAACCAGCACAACATATTTGCGATGCCAGCGAGCCATTTGTGACTCAGGGGATAGATGGACCGGTACCAGGTCTCATGCTGTGTAGCCAGCCAGTGATTGTAACTATAGTAACAGCATGACAAGACGCATTCTGTTGAAGTCAGCGGTTAAGTTTGTCATTCACTAAGCAATAGTTTCAAATAAGTGAATAAATGAAAAGTTATATATAAAATCTCTTTCGTCCCAGGAGGATATCTGTTCATCCCAAACACATTTTCCTGAAGGGACGTCGTTTACTTGAGCTCAGGGTGCAGAGGAAAGACAGGTGAAGTTAAGTAACATTACTCCAAATGTTCTGTAATATTGTAATTAATAATATCTCACCTGTTGAGTTTGCCAGAAACATCAATGTCGTTCATGAAGCACTCGATGTTGAGAGGCAGGTCGGAGGAGTTAGCGCTCATCAGCTTCTTGAGCTTCTCACACTCTTGGTAGAGCCGCACCAGAGCCCGCGGCTTGGTCTTGACGTCCAGCTTGTATTTCTTCCCAAACTCCTCACAGAAGTGGTTGACCAGGATGTCGTCAAAGTCCTTCCCGCCGAGCTCTGCATCATACGCTGAAGCCAGGATCTGAAAGTGTAAGAAGATAAGAATAGTCTTTATTGTCATTGTACATGAATTAATTGGGGTTAATATTTGAATTGATGGCAATTTATCAGTAAAATATTTTATAATCACTGCACATCTGGGTGTATAGGACAGCTGCATCTCAGTTGAATGGATAACAAATGCACATTTTGCTCATTATCTATTTAATACATACTGAATGTTTCTGTTGAACAGTCTTCATCAGCTATATTAGGCATCAAAGCATAGTGTGTAATCAGGTGAAGGTATTAACAATGTTTTTTTACTTGAATAAATTTACTGCAATTGAGCACCAAAGAATGTGTTATTCTCATAGGTTTCTTCCTTCTTTACACTTCAGCAGAATTACCATGAATAAATAATCTAAAAAAATATTGCTAGGTGTTACCGTTTACTATTCTGTTTATCTATAACAACATGAGAAATAAATATTACTTGTTTTTTCTGGCAAAACTGACAAGAACCTATTCTGTGTCATCATCCCTGCTGTAAAACCTTTCCATCCTTTTTCAAAATGAGCACAAATTATTCATTACTCACCTTGAGCTTCCCCTTGTTAAAAGCACAAACTGACACCTGGTAACCGGAGTGACCCAGGTCCACAAACACCACTATCCTGGGCTTCTCTTCTGGAGCTGGCAGGTCCTGCTTGTAGATACCATATGCCAGAGTCACTGCAACAACCAAGCATAGTTTTGGTGTTAGTTTGGGCTCGATACATGCTGAGTAGTACACTGTATCAGTGTACGAGTCAGCATGATGTGTTTCAACTATAGTATGTTGAACTAATGCATGTCTGAAAGGCAGAAAAGTGTCAATACTACACTGAAAATACATGAGAATAAAAATGCAGGCCTAATTTATGACTGATGGGAAAGTTACAAAAACAAAAACATAAATTTGAATTTCAGCATGTATATGAAAATATGCTGTAACACCACTGTAACATGTTGGCAGCTATAGCTCAAACATTTACTCAGCAATAAATTACAGGCCAAATTTTGCCCTATATCAGGCTTAATCTTTTCTTTGCTTTCAGAGGTGACTGCTCAAGGAGAGATAAGTAACATATCACACACACAAAATAGCATCAACAGTATATGTTACTCTATAGCACAGTATTAAACTGTCTACTGTGGCCAAAAAGAGCAATAATGGATTCAGATACTTCTTGTCCTGTGTGGAGTATACTGTGTTTCTGTGTACCTGCAGTGGTCTCATTCATTAACCGTAGACAGTTGAGGCCTGCGATCTGAGCTGCGTCCATGACAGACCTCCTGTCTGCGTCAGTGAAATAGCTCGGCACCTGCGAGGGGCAAATCAATACAGTGTTCACACAAAACACTAATGAGTCTCAAAGAGTGAAGACTAATATAATAATGTTGACAGCCTCAAAGGGACAGATCTGACTGGAACCACCAGTCATAGAAACATTTATACACATGGTATTACCTTAAGACATTTATTACATGCCAAAGATGTTCAAAAAGCTAAAACATATCCTTAATAATTTCTTTTAAGGGTCCCTTTGAAAGCTAATGATGCATGAATTGCCTGCCTCACAAGACGTCTGGATAACGTTATTATCTTAGTTACTCACGGGGCCAAAACAAAACATCTCCTTGTGGAAAACGTTGAGCACTAAATTTAGCAATTGGCCACAGTAATATTAACACGATAGCCATCTCCAGGGGTGATGTAAACTGTAGATTTAAGACTCGTGAAATTAAAGTAACAGCCTATCTGTCTGAGATCTCTAACATTACATAACAGAGAGGCTATCGAATTCATGTACTGAAGAAGCAGCAGGAAACGCACACATCCCACTCTTCACCAACAAGGTGCAAGAGAGAAATTAACCTTTCAGACAAGACATCTGGTAAAGTGCTCAGAGCTCAAAATGTCATATGAACAGGTGGTAATACATTTATACTCCTTGGTAGTGCCTTTAATTTGGCATGGGTTTTTTTTTTACCCTAACTGTATGAAAATGTGAGAGGATGACATAAATAGCTGCCACTCAAAACAGCAGCATGTAAATGCAATGTTCCTGCTTCATTTGACTCAGTTCTTTTGATGCTTTGTCAGCGCAATGTCCTATCTTTAAATAAGATCTATTCAAGGACCTAACAAGAATATTAACACATCCCTGTTTAAAAAGGCAATTATTTAAGATATGTTGCCCCAAGAAACGTCCAGCTGGACCCGAATAGGCAGACAGATTTTCACAGGACAAAAAGAGCACTGACAAATCTATTTAAGATGTTTTATAGATTTTCAGACACCCTGCTGAACCTGTGAATCTGTCGTCTGGTCGTCTGCAGAAATGCTTACCGAGATGACACAGTCCACGACTGGTTTCTTCAGCGCACTTTCAGCAGTCTCCTTCAGTTTGTTCAGCAGCATGCCGGCGACCTGCTCGATGCTGAACACTTTCTCCTCTTCCATGTACATCACCTAGAGTTAGGGGACAATTCAGAAGACAACTTGAGACATGTGCTCATCATAGCTTGCAGCATTAGGAATGTGTAATAATGTAATAATGCATGGATCAATGTGAACATCAGCAAAACATCATCACTGATCAAGATACAATTATATGCAGTCAGGTGACGCAAATACAAGAATATGAAGGATGGAAGTTGACTTCATGTAGCTTAAGGTAAAGTCACTTTCAAATGTCATTACCATCCTAAATACAGCATTGTAACCTGAATGCTGAAAAGAGACAGCATGATGTCCTCTTTTATTTGTCATTTCTTCTGCTCTCAACTGTCCTGATGACCCACGGTAATTATCACCCCAGGGACACAAAAACAGCCAGGCTATTTGCCTGCAGTATGTAAGCCAGGTATTGTACTTCCAAGAACTCTTTGTAGGTTTTTGGTCTTGTATTTGCAATCTGTTATTTAATGTTTTATATTTAGGTATTCGACGGTAGCACCAAAGTCTTTGAAAAGAATAACGTTATAAAAAACAACAAAATGGCAAGAAAATGTTTTTTTTAAAAGCACTCTGTAGAAGCAGCAGATAAAGTAAAAGATCTATAATTCAGAGGTAAGAGAAGCATGTGAGCCACTTTTAGGAGCTCAGTAGGTGAGAGTGGGGGAAGCAATACAGTCAGGAATGAGCTGTTGTGTTTTTCTATGCTTTTCCTTTATTAAATATCTTATGACTGTCCCTTTTTGTTTCTGATTATTCAAGAAAAAAAGTATTAAGGTATATTAAGTGTGAAAACATTGACATTCTGGAAAGGCACTTAGCTCCACATATTTCATGTGATCGCTTCACTTCTTTCTCTCTCACAGTTTACGGTTATCAATTTAATCTCCAATAAAGCAGAGGCACTGTAATATTCTTCCATCTTACTTTTATGCCGGTGGATCCAGAGGGCATCTGTGCCAGGTCGTACACCAGTTTAGATTTTGCTGACTGGACATAGGGATCTGAGAAAGCCCTGCCATGGAATCGCTTGAAGCCCTGCACAGTGTTCTTACAGTTGGTCACCACCTGGAAATGATGAAGGAGGCAACAGAGAAGACAATTAAGATACAAAGCCAGGCATTAACCTTTCCATTTTTTTGCATTTAATTAAAATGAACCATCATAAGAGTGGCAGGGTGATTGAGCAGACTTCACCTGGCTCTTTGCAGCAGCTCCTATAGCTCGATTTCGTGGGCCAAATGATACAAATGACCTGAGAAGACACAAACACCAAATGTTAAGCAAAAAAACTGGAGGTTATTACATGGTGTCATCTCTACATGATACGACAAGACATGACATTTCAGAGCCCAACCCACATTAAACTGGACAGACCATTTTCCATGTTGGCAGTAGCAACATCAGCAGTTTGTTTTGGTAACCATGAAAATAACATTGTGTGTGCAAAATGGGGTTCAGCTTTCCTCAGATATTTGCTTACAGACAGTAGCAAATGTAAAAGAACAGATAGCAGCATTCCCAATTAAACACATGCAGGCTTGTTATGTATTCATCCCTCACAGCTCACAGTATTGTATGATGAACACTGCCTGAAGCGGTGTGGTCAGCCGACTTGTATCACAGTGGATTGTGGTCTAAACATGACTGTCATCGTCATCTCTATCAAACAAAGATGTCAGATCTAGAGTCGTTGTCAACACACAAGCTGCTGGGGTCTCAAAGAGGGGTCAACACTGAATTACTATTTAACAAAGTGTCAGGCTAGTTTTAGAGCGACGCTTCCAAATGACTGGTTCACTCATTGTTTAATTGACCATAATTTCTGATAAACATTACATTTTAAAAATATTCCCATCACAAGATACCAGAAGAGAAAAGTATGTATTGAATTGTGCTCAAACCAAATATTATACAAAGCAACAAACTGTTTTTAGTGCTGCCAAAATGGGCATTTCTCCATACACTCCCCCATCCCACCCCACTATTGTAAGGGTGCCATCATAGAAGAATTTCCTTAAAGTTACATTTCTTCTTCTTGGTAATTATATGCAAACAATATAGGTTATTATTCATTATTATTATTTATATAGAGAGTTTCAGTTTGGCTTGAAGACATTGAAAGAGGCAAATGACCCTGACCCCATGATGATCTGATTTTAAGAGTTAAAATATGTTACTTTTCTATCCATTGACTATTCCATTAAATCAACTGATTGATTAGGTAGTGACTAATTTATTGTAAACTCAACAAAAACTTGCTCAGTTTAGATGAGTTTAATTTATAGTCACAGGGTTTTTAAAAATATTTTAACCTCAGAGGCTTAAAATGTTGGTTTGAATTTAAAACATTTCCCTCACCAGGTATAAAGTTCATAATTTAACATAAATTATATTGTGTCTAAAATGTCAGCAGCTATATTCTGTCATTCTTAACCCTTCATGGTATATGTAGACAGGACACGTAACACAGAGTAAATGTCAAAAGTCCATTTGACATTCATAGAGATCATTTTTCATCAGATATCACCTGTAGTCACTGTGCCTACAAAGTGTGCCGCTACCAGCCAAATGAGCAGAATTTAGTACAATATAAACAACCCAAACCCTGATAACGGCATAAGTGACACACCTAACAAATTATTTAATAACAGATTTAATCAAAAACAGTATTATCCTAGACAGAGCCCTTTAACTCTTCAAGTTACGGCAAATATTGCTAGAATATTCCAACAAGCGATTGGCTGCTGTCGTCATCGTAGAGCGCAAGGCAAGGCGCACTGTCTGTCACACGGGGCACACCGGTTGGTCGGAGCTTACGTCTTCAAGGGATTGATAACATTAGAACGACGGGGAAGCACCGCCCGCTCGTCTTCGCCGGGTAACTAAAGCCCGTCTTCAAAACTGTAACGGCAAGAAAAGACTAGAGGCTTAGCTAACTAGCTAGCTTGCTGGCTGGCTGGCTCGCTGTGGGCTCCATTTGAGTTGTAAATATATATGTTAGATGTTTAAAACGTTCGCTATAAAAACACTTAACAGAAACCTATCACTAATTTTACTTATTATGAAAGATGATCATTAAAAACAACACGATAGGGAAAACTAGTTTAGCTAACGGTAGCTTCACGTGCATTGACTTACCGCTGAAGCCGGTGTTGTGTCGAAATGTGTTACTCCCTCGAAAAATGGTTCCCCTCCTTTTTAAAATTGCGTTTCTCATAGCAACACACCCCGTGTTTGGAGTTAGGTTATGGTTACGGTTAGCTGGTTTGGAGGTTAAGTTAAACTTGGGTGCAGATTAAGCACCTCAGAGGACGATTGGTTGGGGTTATGGGGAAGGGGGGACACATATCCACAGGGGAACAGACTTCGACGTAACACCGGTGAGACAACAACAGCTAACGTTAAGAGATAGAAAAAAATAAATCACTCTCGCCCTTTATATAAGCCAATTACATTACATTATACATGTGTGGTTTTAGTTACTTACGGTGTGCATCTGTCGCTGTACTCATTAGCGACGGTCTCAATCCCCCCGGCTCGGGCTACAGCTACATAGCAGCTTTGAAAGCCCAAGTCAAATCCCACCACTGACATCTTCAGCGATACGTATAGCTGTCACGTTATGTACAATAAGATTTAGAAAAAATAAAACCTGCGTATAGCTACAGCTTAAAAAAAAGATGATGTAAAAGTCCTGTGAAGTTGTTGCGTCGCACTGTGTTAAGTAGGGCTACTTCTACTCATAATCCACACTGCTGGTAACCGGTGTCTCTTGATCTGCGCTGGCAGGCTGCAGCAGTAACAAGGTGGTCACTCACTTCACGCCGTCTCACTGGGAAGATATCGCGAGAGTTGATAGTTCCAGCTATATCTGGACCTTTCTATAACCACGTGGGTTGTTTTCCAATAATCAAGATTTTTCTTTATTTAGAGGAGGGGGGTGTGTATAGATTCCTGGCAATTTTGAGTATATTTCTAGGGGCATAATATTTACTGTGAAAGTAAATAGCATATGGAACAAATTAATTGATTTGGTGATGCCTTGGATTAATGATAGGTAGGGGAATTTTTATTTTTTTTTAGATTTTATTTATTCTTTATTCTTTGTTGAACAGAATATATTATGGTAGCCCATTTCCACTTATGTGATCATTATCATGAGAAACTTTTTCAAACTAATGACTCAGTAACTGGAAAATGGACTATAAATAGTCTACAACACAACATACAAACATGCCACAGGATTTTTTTTAAAGCAGTTAAACAGCAAACAAAATTACTTTTTGTTATTATTTAAAGCCATAACAGATTAAATATTATAACTTTCAGTTCAGTGAGTATTTGTTTACTTAGGCTATATCTGGGACAATTTTTTTCTTCTAATTATTAACAATTTTATCTTATGTTGTCTTATTTGTCTCATTACAATACAAAGATTAGAATGTGTTTTGTGGATGGCAGTAAAATGCTGTTTCGTTAAAAAATGTGAGACAGAAATGTGAATAGATGAAGCTCTGTGAAAAAATTAAATATGGGTGGGTGTAGTGACAGTTGAATGGTGGGAGGATGCACTGCGTTGGTGACACAGATAACCAAATGCTCAACCTCAGCAACGGTTTCCACTACGTCTGAACATACCAAATAAATCCAAGAGATGAGAATAATATTTGTAGTCCTAATACCAGTATTGTAGTTTACTGGTATCATTTAATAACATAAGCCTCTTGTTTCTTTCAGGAAGATCCACTTTGTGTAATGTAAAGTAAATTAATATAAGCAAGCATATTTGAATGTAGAGCAACTGACACCTGTCAAAATTTGACGTTTCCAGAATTACTTATAGGTTTTGTATTATTTGCATTGTAATGACATCAAATGAACAACATACAGTAGGGAATAACTGTCTCAAAAGTGTCCAATTAACATGACGATCGTCTGTGAGGAAAATGGCTGCCATAAAACCTCTGAGGTATCTGCCAAACTGAATGTGATCAATATGTGGATCAAATATTAAATTCCAGCAGATCTGATGGATGCTGCTGCTGCTTTCTCAATCACTATTAAACCTTGCAGTATGTTTTTGAGCAGGGCTGTGAATTTGCCCCACTACAGTCAGCACCAACACAGTGTATGCTAAAAAAGTGCCCTGTTAATAACCTGCCAAATGGCTTGACATTATAGGCTTTCAATTTTACAGATCAATATGGATTTTTGGGTACTTGATATACACTGAGCTCGCAATATTGCTGTATTAGATTGTTTCTATTTATATATTACTCAAATTATGAATATGTTTGGAAAGATAAACACCTGTTTAATATAATGCAATTCAGTGCAATAGCATCATAAAATATACAGCCAGAAAAAAAGGGCTATATAGATTTGAGTGAGTAGTGTCAACAAGAACTGAACAAGCAAGAAAGTATTTCTGCTACTGCGTTGCATTATATTGTACAGATGTTTCTATTTTTGTGATAAATCAGTGCGTTTGGCTGAATCACGCACGGTTTGACTGTGTCAAAAACCTCTTAGTGTGATTGGTCTGCTCCCACCACACAATTAAAATGTCTAAAACAAATTAAATTGAGTTTGAGTTTTGAGTGTCTGTCTTATTTGCACGGGTTAAAATCAAGCCTACTCTGTTTACACATTTCTTTATTCTAATAGGCCTTAAATAGGCCATAATATTTATGTTTTGTCTCACTTGCTTTGGAAATGTACTTTTCTTTAGAGCCAAAGCAGTGACAATGAGATGATAAGATTGCAGGTACATGGTCAAAAAATGAACAAGTATGTAACATCTTATTAAAAGCTTGATTGTTTTTTTAATGGCTGTGTTTTATTATTCAATGCCAGTACAATGTTTTTCAGTACAAGTGTTTCAATGCCAACGTTTTTTTTTTCCAGTGCCAAAACTTAAAGGCCCTGTTCTGGCACCATAATAAAACCCCTTTGAATTGGATTGAATTAAATTGAGAGAAGAATCAGACTGAGAGCCTCAAGAACAAGAACAGTTTCTTTCCTGAGGAAATAGCCACCTTTAACATGAATAGTATATCTTTTTCTAATTCATATTATACTGTGTCTTTGTCTGCCCTGCATTTTGTTGATGTATAGATTTTATAGTTTTTTAATGGTTAACATATATTTATCCTGTTAACACACACACACATAGTTTATTTATCCTTAAAATCTATATTTATGTCTACATTGGTATCCATACTTTTATTTATTTTCTGCTTTTTTATCATGTCAATATATGCTCACCGGCCTCTTCATTAGGTACACCTGTGCAATCTAATTCAATCCAATACAACAGCTATTCCATAAATTTTAATTTTTTCAAGTTTATTAATTTTCTGTTTTTGTTAACATTGTCAAAAAAGTGATCATTCCACTTTATGTTTATTATTGAGGTTGCAGTGGGTGTAGGTGGTGGTGTATTAGGGTGCATTATATTGAAAAGTGTTCCCAATATTATATAATAATAATAGTGTATAATATATAGTGGACAAAATATTAGGAACACCATTCAATATAATGCACCCTAGTACACCACCACCACCCACTATGACCTCAATAATAAACATAAAGCAGAATTATGACTTTTTTTGACAATGTTAACAAACACTGAAAATGTATAAACTTAATAAATGTAGAATTTATAGCAGAGCTGCACACACACACACACACACACACACACACACACACACACACACACACACACACACACACACACACACACACACACACACACACACACACACGCACACACACACACACACACACATTTTTTATCATGTCGATATACAAACACATACCCATTGTACTGTATTACTGCCCCCTTTCTTACACTGTAATGTTTGTGTTTATATTTATTGTTTAATGTTCATGTGTATTGCTTTTTCTGTTGACATGTGTACCACTTTGAATTCCTTGTACTCTAGATGGTGACTATTACATTTTTCGCCAGCAGGGCGGCGCTGTGGGCATGAAACTAGACGGAAATACGCGCTGATTCGTCACCAATGAAGGAGAAAAAGTAAAGTGCAACATGGCGACTCCCATGCATAGAATAATAGCCAGGAGGCAAGCGTGAGTATATTCAGATAACTACATATAACTGCGTCTTTTTGGTGGTTTTTGTATCTCGGTTGTTTGTTAAACACCTCATGTCATTGACCTACTCCTTGTGGCGTTTCTTTTTACACATATGAGACAGTTAAAGTGGGGACGCTGCGGGGCTCAATGGGAGCACAAATGCGCCGCTGTCTTTCTCTCTGATGCACAATTATTATAAAACTGCACTCTGTTTCTGTCCTCAGATGTTTATTTAGGCTTTAAACTCATGAATGAGATGTTACAATACAGAGATACACCGCTTCAGTTGATTTTCTTTCAAGATAGTAGTGAATGAAATGCAGAGATAGAAGTGGATCTTCTATCTCTGAGTGAAGTCATCCTCCACACAGAAAAATGTGGTTTTCTTCTTGTTCCTACATCAGTTTGTTTGAACCTCACTGAGCAGCTGAATGATGTATGTACACAAGTCTGTTTACACATTCATCTGCTCAAAGTGGAAAATGTGCTCCATTTAAAATCAGATTTTTTAGGGGTTGCCAGCATGATTTGAGACATCTCAACTCATTTTGAACCAATCCTGGTCCAATATTCAACTTACTGAAGTGTGATGTGAAAACCTGAAGTCTCCAGACCACAGACACACAGACTTTACAGTGAAGTAGGAGACATGTTGTGACCTGCAGTTACATTTCTGATATGAAATCTATTTGTATGTTCATATTTAAATATATATATATTTGTATTCTGTATTTTTGTTTAATGAGTGAGAAGGAACAGATTTAATTTTAAGGAATATAACAAGGTAATTGAACCTTTTTGTGGAAAAAAGACACATTAAGCATATAGCATGAACTTAAGCCACATACCACAGCATTTATAGCCTAGTTTACAATGCCCGTACCTAGATGGGCTTTTAACATTTTAAATCCTCAACTGTAAAATACGAAAAGTAAAAGTTGTATTGTAAGTAAAATTAAAGTTTAATTGAACAACAAGCAGCAGATCAAGCATTTTTTTAAATGTTCTCTGTCATGATCCATCTTGACTTCTGTAAGACTTCCACGTTTTGATCCCCCGAACAGAAAAAGGCGTCTATCATAGTGAGGATTAATCAAAGGGCTCCTTACACTTCTCTGTAGATGCACCTTGTGTTACTGAACCTGTGAAACCCTGAGAGGAACCAGCAGGTCATTGAGCAGCCTGCTTATTATAGGCATTTATAGATGAGAGTTTACGTTAATCAAAATTTAATAAAATTATCAAAATATATTCATTGATATATATCATTATTATTAGCAGCATGTTACTGTTTTAGCTGTTGGAGGTGGAGCTAGTTTGAACTATTTTATATACAGTAAGTTAGTTTAGTGCAATGATTCCCAACCTAGGGGTAGGGCCCCTCCAAAGAGTCAGCAGATAAATCTGAGGGGTTGTGAGATGATTAATGGGAGAGGAAAGAAGAAAGAAAAACAGTTCTGATACATAAAAAATCTCTTTTCAGTTTTTGGAAGTTTTCTATAATCTTTAATTTTTAAGTGAAATATTGGATCATTTGAAACGAAACTATGTGAGAAGTTTTGAGGGAAAAATCACTATTTTGTGGAGCTGCTAACAACTCATAGACATCTAAAATGTGACACAACTACACACTGCTTTTTATAAGACATCAAAAGGCAACCACTGGTTTTTTAATCTTTAACAATATGTTGTCTTTTGATAGCTTGTTATATTATCTATTGTGTCAAATCGTCATCTGAAAAGTAACTAAAGCTGTCAAATAAATGTAGTGGAGTAGAAAGTACAATATTTCCCTCTGAAATGTTGTGGAGAGTAACTATAAAGTACAAGTACCTCAAATGTTTAATGTCCCATCTCATGTAAATCAATTTGAATTGGTTCAGAATAATTTTGGCAGGTTTTTTAAACTATGACTTCTATAAACAGCGTTATAAAATGATACATTTAAATACAACTCTCCCACTCTGTACTCTTTCAACAACCTATGTACATCATTTACATACTGGTGAAGACAAAATGAAAACCATGCCTTCATTTGCATATTGAATGTGATGAAAAGGATGCTGATGAAAAATGACTTCTCAGTATTGCTTCATTCATTTGTGTGTGTTTTTTAGCCATGGGCACACTGACATAACATTCTCAGAATGAGTCATATCTTGTTCTGCTTTTTGGCTTTAGGAGAAAATGAATCAGTTAACTTGGTTAATTTAGGAAATTACTCTGGTATTCTTTGATATTTGGAGAGCTGCAGAGTTGTCTGAACTCATTAGGACTTTCCAGCTGATGGTAAATGACAGGAGAAGGTTGTGAAGGTTTGAGTGGTTCGATGGATTCCGAAAACGTTCCTAGCAACAGTAAAAAAAAAAGTGTTTCTTTTGACCCCCATCTTTGCAGAACCCTTAACACTGACTGTAATGTGTCCCTGAAACTCACAGAGTAGTTTTAGTAGTTGCTCAGTCTCAATCATCAGCATGTGAGATAAGCAATATTCAGTGTTGTTTAGATGTGAGGATTTATTGTGGAAACATGTTCACACATACTGCAGCAGGTATGAAAATATAAACTCTAGTATTCCAGCACTTGTCTTCAAAAATATTAATAGCATTTAAACTTCCAACCGTGTCTCGGGCTCCAAAGCTGTACTTGTGTACTTTACAGAAAATTATTTCTTGACAATAAATGTACACTCATCTGACAATAAGGAAATGCAGCTACATTTGTTCTTCACTGTTGTTTTGACTCTGACTCTTCATGTCAGCTCTATATTCAGATTTGTCTGTTTTTTTCCACACAGGGAGGCAAATAAACAACATGTGCGCTGCCAGAAGTGTTTGGAGATGGGACACTGGACCTACGAATGCACAGGGAAGCGGAAATACGTGCACAGACCATCAAGGACAGTGGAGATGAAAAAGAAACTCAAGGAGAATGAAAACAAACCCGACAGCATCACTGGGTAAGACACCGCCATCAGTTCACCACTAGGGACAGACAAGCAGGTCTTTGTAGATAAACTAATTAATTGACTACATTTGAAGAATATATGGGTCACTTTTTATGGGCCATTTCTGCTCTAGGCTGCTTTCAGTTTTACACACTGAGTTGTAATAAGCTCATCACAGCATTTTCTCAGAAAAGCAAGTTAACTGGGTTAGGGTTATTTACAGCTTCATTAAAGCATAAAATCAGATTTTTCTAAATGTCATGTGCAACATTTTTTCAATTATTTGTAGGCAAGAGATGATACTTACATAAATAGTAGCACCATTTTAGGATGTACAGTTTCTGGCAGTCAATGGTAGTTTTTTTTTTTAGGAAGATGACAACTTTAGTGGTTGAATCTTTTTGCTGCTTTGGGGCGTTTTGGTTCAGTAATCATGGAGTCACAAATCCAAAGCCTCAGACGGAAATATTTTTATGGTCGTCTTGGTCAGTTAAGGACTGTGTCTGATCAGAGGAACAGCTGAGATGTTGTCTTGTAAGACACTGTGTACTATAGAGCAGGAAAAACACTCAGCCGTTCCTCATGAACACTAAAGATCGTTTAGATGGAGCCACACTCAGAAAAGGACACGTCTCCGTGAAACTGTCACAGTGTAAAAACTGACCCACTAACAGGAATTATCACCATCTGGTGGAGAGAAATGAGAAATACAGCATACTGTGTCGACTAGTTTCCTTGTATCAGACTTGAGTTTATTTCATTAATAATGTCGGTGTTTGAACTGGAATTAAAAAAGTGCCAGTACTGTAACCTGGCACCCCACACAGTCTGTACATCTAGCTTTCATGTGGGATGCTTTTTTTCTGGCCTGAACAAATAATTGACCAACATTTAGCCACGTTTGCTTATAAAAGCACCTTAAACGTAAACAATAATTTGAGTTAATGCTCAACATTACTTTTAATTTGTAGTTACATTTGTGGCAAACTGATTAAATGAAGCATAAAAAAGTGTTTCTAAATAAATCCATAGATTCCATAGACCCAGTGCATTACTGGAGAATTACTGGACATAAAAGTCTGCATGTTTTCAATTTGTAATGTTTTGTTTGAGGAGAATGAAGTCGATGCATGCACATTAAGGTATGTTCTGTGATGTATTTCAAGAAAAAAATATATATATTTTTAGCCCAAATGCTGCCGTTTGCTCACCACTGAAAACATGTGGTGTTTTTTTAAACTGGCGGTACCTATGTGGGTAAAAATCTGAACCACTTGTGAGTACCAGCCCATTTTAAGGTCAGCTTCATGTCGAATAAGTGTCACTAAAGCAGTTTTTCTCTCCACAGACCAGGAAGAGAAGGATCCAGTGAGAAAAAAATTAAAAAGAAGTAAGTAAGGTGTCTATGTATTCACCCATGCAGCGACAGTATTTGGATGTTTTGGCACCACACAGAAAAACAGTTCTTTTTGCAGCCAAATTATGCTGTTTTACACTTTAACATTTTTAGAGATCATACATTTAAGGTTGTAGATAAATACATGTGAGTAGAGCTTTTGTATTTACCCTTTTTATGACTAATGCCATAAAGCTATTTCAGGGAAAATCTTCATACACTAGAAGCAAGTGTGCTTTACATTCACAAAAGCAGCAGTTTGTTTGGATGAAACTAGATTCAGCGTTTTGAAGATGCCACTCATCAAAGAGGCTTCTTGAGATCTGCTGGCTGGCAGGGAGTCTCTCTGCATTTCAATGTCTTTGAGTCTTTCACATTGTTTTTAGCTTAGTCCCTCATCATCCTCTTGAATGCATAAGCTGTCACCCGAGGGTCGATTAGGCCACATGTGAATCGTTGTGGTCACATGGAAGTCACATGAGAGGTGTTGGTGTAGCACAAATTTAAGTTGGTCTTGGTTTGAAAGTGTACCTGGAAACAGCTGTCTGTGATCGTGTGGTGTGGCGGGGCCCAGCTGTCAGGGGATGGTTGTTCTAGTTTGACACAGATGACCTCCTTCACAGCTTCACTGCCCCACTTTTGTTCCAAAGCTTTAACTGAAGACAGATTCTGCTGGCAACACCTTTCAGCACTCCAGTCAGCTCACAAATGTAACAGATTTATAGACATTTTGACTGGCAGCAGACAAAGCACAGGTCAAAGCAATAACTTTAATGATAGCTCTGTCCCAGCATTGATTGTGGCCAAGCAGTTAATACTGTTAGTGGTTATATCTGTGTTTGCCAAGACAAGTCCACTGTTAAAAAAAAAAAGAAGAAAAAAAAGGTCTATTCAACTTTAATTCGCCTCCATGTTTGATTATAGATTTGTGCCTATCGACCACAAAAATGTTCCTCAACCGTGCAGCCACACCCTAATTACAGTTAATGAAACTTGTTTCACCCAGTGTGGATGTCAACATCTTTGTAATCCCCTGAGCTCCAGCATAAAATATTTGCTTTAATGGCAGGTCCTGCTTTTTAAAATAATTTAGCAGTGTTTAGTTTTCCTGTATAAATAAACATAATCTCTATGTTAAGAGAATTGTATGAAATAATAATTTAAAAAATATATAGACATCGAGGAAAAAAGAAAAGAAAGGGAAATAAATAAAGCTACACATGTACATATCTATGATAACTGATATGTAATAATAATAATAATAATAATGAACTTTATTTCTGTAGCACCTTTCTAAACCGAGGTTATAAGGTCCTTCACATAAGACAATATACATAATTTAAGCAAAATAAGAGTGTTATAGAATATCATACTCAATGGTCAAGCATAGATAGATGACACATTAAACAATAAAGAACTATTATACAGTATTATAGAGTGTCCTTGTTGTTAAACAAGGATTAAACCCTCCCAGCAGCACATGCTTGTTTGATGAATGGGCAGATGGCATCAGTGAAGAGATATCGGTGAGATATGAGATGAGACATCACATCAATGACTGTTTAGCACAAAAGGTGTCACCATCACCCCAGAAATAATCTGACAATGATGAAACACTGAAGGGTGAAACTCATCAGATTGCTTTTCCTCTGACGTGACTGTGCTGGTGAATAACATCCATCCAAAAATAACGCGAACACAACAGTTTTCACTGTATTCTGATTGGTGTTTGTAACCCAGAGCATGTCAGTCTAACTTACAGCCACCACAGCCTGTGTTACATCCGAGTGACTGTAACAGATTCAACATAAGATTTTAGTAACATAAACGCTGGTGTTTTTTCCCCCCTTCCTTTGTGCTCCACTACTCGCTCTCAGGGCTAAAGACTCCAGTGACAGCAGCAGCGATTCAGACGGCTCCTCCAGTGACTCATCGTCAGACAGCAGCGACTCCTCCAGCTCCTCTTCAGATGACAGCGACAGCAGCAGTGACAGCGATGATGATAGCTCTTCCTCTTCGTCGTCCTCCTCCTCGTCCTCTGATAGCTCAGACTCAGGAAGCAGCAGCGATTCAGATCAAGGACCTCCAAAGAAGAAGAAAAAGAAGAAATGAATATATGAGTTAGAATATGTGGGGTTTCTTAGTGTTGTTTTCCTGGAGTCAATTTTATCTTTCCACATTTTTTTTTTGTTCGTTCTCAAACCCATCAATTCACAGTTGGACAGATCTGAAGCGTGCAGTTTTATTAGCATGGACGAGAAGAGAAGAAAAGATCATTTTGGGTTGACCATTGTTTCATATGTTCTGTTCTCAAAGCACATTTCTTCTGTTACTTCTATTAATGTGATATTTTCTCTAAGTTTGTTCGTCTGCTGAGAAAACATGAGGAATCTAGCGCGCTTGTCCGTGTTTAATCTTGTGATTTTTGTACTAAAGTATATTTTTAGCCAAACTTAATCTGTACAGCTCAACAACACAAGCTTAATAAAGCAACATCATAATTAGAACTGAAAAGTTTTAATATGAGACCTTTTAATGCGTTGAATAAGATTTTGTTAAAAACTTTAGTTGGTCTCACTGCTACGAAATTGCAGTTGCTTGTTTCACTGTAAAATAAAGCCAACATGTTTTTGTTTTTAATGCTCTTGCATATTTGCTATTGTAAACGGGTTTATTTTGCTAAAACAAAACACACCATGATGATTTTGAATATGTGAATTTGAAAATAAAAAACTACAAACCAATTTGCAAATAGAATATTTTCCAATCCATTATCCCACAGCTGGAAGATATGCTGCTATCAGCTAAGATAACACAATGAAAAGGTTTTAGAAAATAGTTGCTGTTTATGATTATTTGCATTCATCAAAATGACAAACTGAAGACTAATGAACAAGTTTACTCTGAAAGATTAAAAAATGAAAGCCCCAGGATTTAGAATTATTTTGTATATTCCTTCCAGAGACTCATATGTTGCATATTGGTCTACCAGAGCAAGAAATTGTCCTTGGTAGAACAGCTGAGTCAACAGGAAACATGCTACATGTGTGTACTTTCAGAGACTTAACATGGAAAGACTTCTCAATGCTACCACTGGGGGCACTAAAGATATATATACTCTATTTTTTTTTTTTTTAAATATGTTTGAGATTAATCTTCTTGGTGGTAAATATAGATTTTTGACACATAATACCTCATACGAATTTAATCAGATGTCTCAAGACTTCAAACTGTTAGTTTTAACCTTTTAACTCGTGTCCAATGTGCTGAAAGACATACAATCACCGGTTTTGGTGTCATCATCTGCAGCATCTCAGCCAACAAACCCAAGACTAATGAGTGAACCCATAAATGAGAGTTGCTGCACATTAAAGCAAAAAGGTCTGACTTTGATGCAGAAATGAAGCACCATAAAGTTAACATGAATGAATGGAAGAAAGGAAATCTATAATTATGTGTGTAACTGAACTTTATACAAAGACTCGTGACAACTAAATATAGTAGTGTAGTTTTATATTTAAAATAGGATATTAATCAACAGCTGGGAACAATGAGACGCTCTTTGCAATTTCCGTCCTGACCGTCAGGCAACCTGTGCGTCATACATATGATGCATTCATAGTTAATGGGGAATTACTATACTCAGTGATGCATACGCTGCTACTACGAGACTGCCGGATAAAAATTGAAATGGCATTCAGATCCTTTACTGAAGTAAAAGCAACAATACAGAAATTCAAAGTTCTGCATAAAAAAATACTTTTTAAGTAAAGTACATAAGTATTAGCAGCAACATGTAGTTTAAGTATTAAACTAAAAGTAGTGGTTTAATCCCTCTGACTGATATATTATAATATATGACATCATTAGATTATTAACACTGAAGTATCAGTGTGTACGCGGCATGTTACTATTGTAGCTGCTGGAGTTGGAGCTGGTTTCAACTACTTTATATACAGTTAGTTGGTTTAGTCCAGTGGTTCCCAACCTAGGGGTCTGGGCCCTCCAAAGAGTCAGCAGATAAATCTGATGGGTCGTGAGATGATTTATGTGAGAGGAAAGAAGAAAAAATAAAGTTTTGACACACAAATCTGTTTTCTGCGCTTCAAATTTATTTCTTATCGACTTTTGGTGAAATATTGGATCATTTAAACATGAATTAAAATTAAACCAAGTGAGAAACAATCTAATACGTGACCCCGAGTACATATGGCTTTTTATAAGACCTTAAAAGCCAAAACTGTTGAAAACCACTGGTTTCATCTTTAACAGTGTGTTGTATTTATATTATCCATGGTGTTAAAACTTTGTCTGTAAAGAAACTAAAGCTGTCAAATAAATGCAGTGGAGTTGTAAGTTCAATGTCTCCCTCTGCAATGCTGTGGAGAGGAAGTATAAAGTATCATAAAATGGAAATACTCAAGTAAAATACCTCAAAATTTTGCAGTATTTGAGTAAATGCACTTAGTTACTTTCTTGTGTTACTCTAACAAAAGGCATGTTTTCCAGTTACTTTATCAACTAAAATATTTATGCTATGTTGATACATTCACTGTCATGTTTATATCCATAATACCCTAGCCTACAAATTATACATATTTATTTAGCTTAAATATAAAATGTGCAATAGAATTCACCCATTACCTTTTTTTTCCAACAGGCTGTATATACTGCAAATAGCACCTACTATATGTATATCAATCAATCAATCAATCAATCAATCAATCAATCAATCAATCAATCAATCAAACAATCAATCAAACTTTATTTGTATAGCACTTTTCATACATCATAATGTAACACAAAGTGCTTTACATAGTCAAAAAACAAACTAACAAACAGGAAAAAAATGCTAGTATAACCCTTGTGAATGTAAGGTAATAAAAGATTAATAAAAATATTTAAAATATATGTATAATGAGGAATGAATAAAATAAAGTCACTATAGAATAAGGTCGGTAAAACCAGAAAAGTTAGGATGTGTATTAAAAGAAAACAATTATAAGTTTAAATCACAATAATAAAACAAGTGTAAAATTGATTAAGTAAAACCAGACACAAAAGTTGGGTTATGAAGAAGAAAACAATCAGGAAATAAAAAAAGAATTAACATAGAGAGAACAGTCCAAGTAGTAAAACAGGCTAAAATATATTTTAAAAAGACATATTAGTAAATAAAGTTAAATTGAAAGCCAGATTAAAAATGTAGGGGTCTTAAGTTTGCTTTTAAAATATCAACACTCTCTGTTGCCCTCAGGTCGTCAGGAAGACTGTTCCAGAGATGAGGACCATTGTTATAAAAGGATGCCTTACTGTGGGCTTTTGTTCGGTCTTTAGGGAATAATTAAAAGGCCACCACCAGAAGACCTGAGTGTTCTAGAGGGTTCCCAGGATAAAAGCAAACATGAATAATAGGTAGGACTAAGACCATAAAGAGCTTTATAGACCAATGAAAGTATCTTAAAATCAATTCTGAAGCAAATATATAAAGTAAATGTGTTTTGTTTTTGTTTTTTTAATACCCTCTCTTCACTTCTTTGCATTATTTATATCCACGTTGACAGTCCACAGAAACAGTTAATCCTCGTGTATACTTATTTTTGATTGCTCTGTTGTACTTTTCTAAGTAAATACATTTTACAGCCACAAATTCCTTGTATGGGTAAAAAATACTCAAATTCAAAGTTTGATGTTTACATGTTTATGGTGGTTTTGGTGTGAGTCTTCTTTCCTCCGACAGTCCTGAACGCAGCGCCGCTTGCTGCCCTCCATGCATCCAGTCCTGTCTGTGGTACCTGCTGGCTACTTAACTTAGCTAGCAGCCTTACCTATTAGTCACTTCTGTCCTGGAAATAATATCATGAACGAGCGACAAAATGATTTTATTTTGTTGTTTCACTCGGTGTGCAGCTGCGCTTTGAGGAAAAGATGGAGACCATCCATTTGGTTGTAGTATTTTAAGCTGTTATAGCGTTTTTGCTGAGTCCATTTTGCGTGTAATTGGAAGTGGAAAAGACAAAGAGAAAAAGAGCTTTCCAATAGCTAGAATGGTTTGGGCCTAAAAAGAAGACAAGAGGTAAGGATGCCGGATGTCACTAACTGTGTTGTTTTGTGATTACGTGTATTTAATTGTTATCTGACATTTGTTGTGAGTGTTAATTTAAATATCCGCAGTTAATTTCAATGGTTTCACAGCTAGCCTAGCCGCTAGCCTTAGCCTCAGATTTGGCTATAGCTAACATAAAGCTAAAGCAAAGATGCAGGTAGTCCGGTAGGTAGCATAATTATTAGCCTCCTGCTAAATACCTAAAGGTGATTTTTATGTTTCGATGACAGCATACAATAACTGTGATATTATTATACCTGTAATTGCTGTTTTTTGTTGGTGCGGTGGCTTTCTGTCCTTTTAAAAGTATGTCAAACATCGGTAGTGGTAGTGATCATGTTTTTGTTCCTGTTATGTTAGCTAACAGGTCATGACGTTTAATGTTTGTGTTTTTCTCTCGTTTAGTAGTGACTGACACAACTTAAAACACTCGCTCGAAAGAGATCATTATTTTATATTCAAAGTGCAGATGACACACAGCTGCTGCCCAGTTTTGTTTATACGCTTTGTAATGTACAATTAAGTTTCCTGAATTAAGACTCCCATTGAACTTTCAGGGTTGGGACATTTAAACAATAATTATCTTGCTTTCCACCTGTTTTTAAACCCGCAATCATCATAATTTAACTCGTTTTAGGCGCAGTTTTACTCACAATGACCAGCTAAAACTTTTAATTTGTTGGGAAGTACTACTGTGTGTTGTTGTTTTTAAAATGTCACACTACTTTCTGCACACCACTCCTTGTCTTTTTTCCAAACTGCAATGATTAACATTCATACAATCACTATTTTATTTGAAAAGCAGCAGCACTGTGTGTGTCTGGTGAAAAAAAGCACAGCTGATATGCTTTTCTAGGAAGCCATTTTACGTGCCACAGTTGGAAGGGGGGAGGGCCAAAAAAAAACAACACATAACTGTTGTGAGTAACTTCAGACATTCAGGATTTTCACTTCTAAAGATCTAAAAAAGATACACTTGACATATGAAGACCAGGAAAGAGCAACCGGCTTGTTTATCTTGGCTGACACATCATGGTGGGGCTGGTGGGTGGAGTTGGGTGGGGGTAAGGTCATGAACTCGTTTATGGCAGGTAGCTGTGAGCTGCATATCAACTGTAGTCAGGTGGTAGATAAACAGTGGTGTAAATATATATAGTATAGCATTGTATGAATAGTATACAAATCACACAACCACACGCTAACAATACATAAATGCTCAGTGAGTGTGTTTTTTTTTAAATTGTCAGTGTGTGGTTGTGTGGTTTGCACCAACAATAAAACTGTATTTTGACGAGGTGTACTCTGGTTTATTATTAAGCGCCGCTCTGCTACGTGGGAACACATACAAAATACACAAAATTTAACTCAAGAAATGGCTTTTAGATAGTGTTCAGGAGGAGATAAAAGTTTGTTTGATTAAGAGAGAGAAAACTCCTCCTGTCTCTGCCTTTCTAGAGCCCCAACTATTGATTATTTCGTTATGGTTAATGGAGTTGTCTATAAAATGTCAGGGAGTTGTGTAAAATGTTTCCCAATGCCCAAGATGCAACAAAATCTTGTTTTGTCCAGTTCACAGCGTAAACAATTATCATTTCTCAACATTTTCTGGACAAAACAACTCATCGTATCAATGGACAAAATAATCGATAATGGAAATTATTGTTAGTTGCAACTTTAATCTTAATATTGACTAATAAAAAAAGAGGTTTCAGATGCAGCAAGAAACAAAAAAAAGCTGCCAAGAAAACTGCGTTGTGTGATTTACTTAAAGATCATGTTTGAAACATAGTAAACGGTTAACGCAACAGTTGTTGAACGGCGAGATACACCTGAAGCATGTGACTGCGTGTTGACTGGGTGCTCTAGTTTGGGGAGACTTAAGTGACACCCGCAGACATATGAAACATGAGCAAAATGAAGTCACTGCTCATGTCAGTGTTGTTTAATTTACAGTTTATCATTAAGCTCTGCTATGCTCCACGTGATGTGATGGGAGTGTGAATAGTAATAAAAGTTATTTTTAGAAAAGTACATCTCGTCTAAATGCGGTTTTTATTGTTAGTGACAAAAGTCCAGTTTAGAACGGTTAAAGGTTTGTTCTGTCTTTTGCTCCCTGTGTGACGCAGCTCACTGTGAAATCTTCACTTCCTGTTTAGGCCTAGCGCTGTGGCCTCAGTGTAACCGTTTCCTCTGTAGCCAAACGATGTTCTGTCGAGATGTTACGGTGACTTGTTTGTCCATTCCAGACATAGGAGGAGAGGGTGCATATTTTCTCTAGCTTTGACACATTTATTGTACACTGCGGTAGCACAGGCTGGATGTTTGGGAAATGAGCAATACGTAGTTTCAGACTACTCAACAACACATAATTGTAGAAGATTGTAGAAGTGCCTTCTTTAAAACTGAGTAGTCATTGTTTGAATTAACCGTGGCTCAACAGTCCCTCCCTTTTCTTGTCTTATCACATTCATCTTCATTACTTTTTGATAGCTGAAGTGGATTTAATATGTGGAGTCATAGCAGTCACTTGGTTTGTTTATTGTAAGGATGCTACAGCATTTTAGCAGTTCCAGTATTTTCTTCAATCCTACCCAAAGTTCGAGCTAATTGTGTCCTCGGCTCAGGCCTGCAAGTTTCTAATCAAATCCTCTTCCCTTTACACAGAAATGCTTGTGGAAAGTAAGTTGTTTGAAGGCTCTTCTAGAGTCTGCCAGTTTAATTAGCCCGAATCTAATCAGACATCGGCAGCTATTTTTTTTTTATCCCTCAGTACTGTTGCTTACACAGCAGAAAAATATGCTACTCACTGTGTCCTGACCTCATGCATCTGTTCTTCAGCTTTTGTTCTGTAGGATGTGAGTAAAGCTCTCGTGTGGCTATACGGTCCCGAGGAGGTGAAGCTCATTAAGGCCATTTTATTTCACAGATCTGGCAGAGATCTCTTCTGTGAGATATTGCTTTGTTATACTGGCCTGGATTTATTTATTTTTCTTCTTCTTTTTATTTTGCAGCAGGAGCAGTACTGCTTCTGATTAACAGCTCTGAAATTCATCAACATTTTTCAGAACAGTTTAAGTGCCAGTTTGCCTGCAATAACAAGTGGATCATATCATAAACAGTCAAATCCTGGACAGTGAGATGGATCCTGAACAGTAAAATGAGAAGTACAACAAGTCGTCATTTATGTAACACATACACACAACTTTTGCACTAAATGCGTCACAAGACTCTGATGATTTAGACGTATTATTCAGAGGAAGCACAGGAACCTACATGGTAAAGAACCCACTTTATGAATCATACACTTGAATTAGTCAGCAGCCTGTAACTTCATTCAAGATGTTCACATTTGGCCACAGTATCAAACTGCTTTTTGAGGGCAGGGGCAGAGGTTTATTTAGAGGTTCAGAGTAGTAAGCTATAGGTTAGCAAGGTCCTATTTGTGGGCAGGCAGATATACTAGTGTCAAATTCAGCTCGGACTGCTCTGTGAGTAATAACATTGTGACAGATACATGGAAAACTACCTTATGGTGAAGAAATGTCGATGACTCTTAAGTCAGGTTGGGTTAATTTTTGACTTTCCTTGTTGTCATCACATGTGATTTTTTTTTTGACTGCATTGTGGTGCAATGAATTTACGCGAGCCCCTCTGTTCCAATGGCATAGATCACGTTTCATACTTTCTAGGAGGTAAAATTACCCCTGACTAAGGAGCAGCTAATTCATCTTATGGGTGAGTGAGGAACTATTGAGTGCAGCGTTTCATGTAGGTTAATGCTTCAGGCTAAAAGAAGGCTAACAAAGAAAGAACGGTTTAATGTGCCTTTTAAAGTTGTTCATTTTAGACTTAAGAATCTGTAAACTTTAAGCAGTTTTCCTAATCAGATGACCCATAATCAGTTAATTACTAGAAACAGTCAGGCGTATAATACACATGCTTTTGACACTGGCTATTTCTTCAGTAATCCAATCTAATTATGTATCACTCACCTGCAAAACTGCTGATCCTGCTCCTACTTCTTCTGTTGTTGTTATTAAAGAAATGTGCAAGCTGTCATAATGTTTCCCTGCAAGCTTTTATTAGAGGAGATATCTTAAACTGCACAAATCATTTTGTGCTAATAACTTTTTTTTCTCCAATCTAATTTATTAATAATTCATCATTTTGCACCATATCTCTGCCTGTTATGCTTGTTTTACTCTTCACGTCTGCTTGATTTCACTCTTCACTGTCCGGGCTCATGCAAGCTTAACTTAACCTGAGTTTAACAAACATGTCAAAACTCGCTGGTGTTGAAAATGTAGCTGCATTGTGCACTGTCGTATGTTGAATCAATATTGACTCAAGGCCAAGGGTGTGACTGTAAAATTTAAAATATCTTACCGTGGTTCAGATAGGGGCGAAGAGGGTCGGGCTCAGAAGTGTGAGCCTCCTGACATGGTTTGGTGCGCACAATAAAGAGCTTGAATGACGCAGTTTCTTTGGGAACGTTGCCAACATAATTGCAGGTTGTGTGTCATGTTCCACTAAACAATGTGGCAGAAAACAAGTTCTCCTAACATTGTGCTGTTTGTGTCAAAGCTGCGACTGAGAGCTGTGTTTTTTGTTTGGTGATCAACTTACAGGATTTTTGTTTTTTAGTTTTTGTTCAATTGAAAATCATATATGAACTTTCCAAGTGATTACAGCTAAATTATATCAGCTGTATACTTTTCTACAGATGATCAGACTGTTTTTGAGAGGCGCACAAGACACAGTGTAGCAATGGAAAACAAATTAGCTCATTACTACTTGCAAAACTCAGTGACATCTGATTGCATTTGACCTGGGGAAATACTTCATTGTTAATCTAAAAGTTGTGAGAAAGTTACAAACACATGCACATCATGTTAAAGGTGATTTATTTAAGACACGTCATGCTTTTTCTCAGTTAGATTTTTATAATCTTGGCACAGATGCAGACATCGTGCAGTTTGCGGTTTCTGGATGTCAAATATTTTTAAAAAGCAGCTAAATTAATATGATTAATTAGCTTTGAAACACAGAAGAGTATCAGCACTGGGCCCTGATTGGTAAATACCACCGGCTCCCTCTGATTCACATAAAGCACGCCTGCTGAGTGGAGGCATTCCAGACAGTGAGTCAGTTCAAATGCTTCAGACCTGCCTGAATGAAAGGATATAAGCAGTTGTTTAGAGAACATGCCAATCAAGACTAAGTCCTGTATTGATATGTTAATTGGAGCTAATCTGAAGCCAAATAGAAATATTGAAGGGTTTTTGTTTTATTTATTTTTTACTAAAGGAGGAACTAAAGATTTCTCAACAGGCAGACCTAATCCTAATTTTGAGATTGTCTTTCTCAAACATCCACAGCCAAATACTTTATCATGAAAGACGCAGGAAAATTAGGCTTATTAATGTGTGAATTAGATAGTCTTTCTACCACACTGATCGTGAATATTTCCCTGAGGAAAGTGATTTGAGTTTTTTTGTTTTTTTGTTTTAAGGATTTAGTGTTGATTTAAAGTTGCTGAGTTTTCAAATAGTTTTTTTTTTAAAATAGGTTATTTCTGATATGATCCTTGTTTTAGCTGCATGTGGTCTTCTCAGCACTCCTCTCCCCAAACAGCTGCTTATATGAGGCAGGTTTGCAGCATTTGAATGGACCCTCCCTCTGGAATGCCAGCAGTCAGCAGGTTTGCTTCAAAAACACCAGGGGTGGTGGCACTGGTTGCCCATCTGTACCCATTACTGAGAATGTGTTGTTCAGATTCATTATAAAAGTACTCTGTGGAAACTGCATGTATATGAAATGAGTGCCAGTAACGTTGAGGTTTGTTGTATAAACTAATTATTCTAGTTTTTTAGGTATTAAAGTCCAAAATTCTCACATAAGAAAAACTTATGTCAGAGCTCTAAATGCAACATTAGGAAAATACAGCTTGATGCCATTTCAGCTGTTACTGTAAAGCTTTTTAGGTGCTACATTTTCTACTTGATGAATCCAGTTATTGATTAAATCAACCTAGGGGAGCTGCCTGTTTCTATTTATAAAAATAAAGTTTATATCATTGATAGCTGGCTGCTCCACACAGGTTTGAATTTAAACAAAGGGAGAAGAGATTAGAAAAAGCTGTGTTTTAGATTCAAGTATTTCCAAAAACATTGGCGCTGATCATAAACACATCAGACCCTTGGTGATTCAGTGCAGCTGGAGAAGTTTTTAATTGATGATTTCTAAAGACAAGCAGCGCATTTCAAATATTTCCCAATGAGATGACTGTAAAATGAGTCAAAGGGAGTTTTCCAAGCCTGGGCTTAATCATTTTATGTCACGTATGTAATGTTTTCTTTTATTTCATTTGCTTTTAATAGTTCTAATAGTCCCCTTGTTCAACTATTAAACAGCACATCATAAAGATTATAAAAGGTTTATTTATATAGAGCAGAAAGTGCTTCACAGTAAAGCAACAGACATATGAAAAGTATGTTATGCTTGTTCCTCTTTGTGAAATATTTGGAACAAATGGGGGTCTTGGGGAAACAGTTATCTTAATATTTTAGTACTTTATTGCAGTTTAAGTCCTTAGTGATTGAATAAAAGCAGACATTCATAATTCAAAGCAAGTGCAGGAGAGATTAAACTAGAAGACTGAGATCTTGAGGATGAAACTGTGTCATGAGCAGAAGTTATAACCATAACGAGATGGTTTAAAAGGAAGAAAGTTGATTTCCAGAAGATGTTTAAAAGTCTAAAAAAAAAACATGATTAATGATGTAATGATTACCAAAGTCATTTTTTAGTTGCTGAGCCCAAAATCATGAATCATCATCACACAGAAATACTCCACATTTAAAAAAAAAAAAAAAAAAAAAAGGATTCAAGCAGGATAGAAGGAGAGTTCCCAGAAAGAGCGACAGGAGGAAAGCCTTCTTCCAGGACTAATAGACTTGCAACAGATACTGTACATACAATGTAAACAGACGTAGAAGATAAATTTACAATATGGACAAACAGAATGGCAATTAAGTACGCTTTCAGGCAAAGATGGTCAGCTATAAGTCTGTTTTGAATTAGTTGAGTGAGCTGTTTTTATCTGCCAACCCATATAATTATATGTAAGGGCATCTAAGCGTGCTTTAGAAGTCATGAAACGTTCAAATCAACCCTAAATATGACAGGAAACAAGCAGACAGATCCCAGAAGTGAAATGGCGTGAGGTTGTCACTTTTTTGTAGCAGATAAAATTCTCCTGACATGCAATGATGACACATTTGTCAGCATGTCATCATCATATGTAGCTGATGAAAATGTGTCCCGTTTTGTTACAACCTGACTGCCGGAAGCTGCGCGCTGTCTCTTTAACAGGCTGTGCTGGTGCTTTGCCCTGTGCTCGGCACTGTGGGGGAGGGAGGGAGGTTGTTGACGGAAAGACGGGCCCTGGTTGGCTGGGCCTTACTGAGCGCAGTGACATCACATGGAGGAGAGGCCCTGTGGTGTAAAATAACATCTCCTTTTATGGGACGGGTTGGACCGTTCCATTCTCGGAGAGAGGTGAGATCTGCTCCCCTCTCACTGCTCCCTCAATGCCACTTCACCGACAAATAAATGTTCTCCCTAATTGGCCTGGGAGGTTGTCTCATCAATTAATATTGCTATACGACTCTCCAGGCTGATTAATTTCTTCTTTTTAAACTGCCTCTTTTATTAATCACCTTTTTGTTTTGCTCTTATTAATTTAGAGTTTTAACTTGAAGGGGGTGATTAACTGTATTAAGACTTTTCTCCTCTTGTTTCTAGTTGTAGTTTTTCTTCAATTCAATACTGAGGCTGCAACAATTAATCGATCAGTAAATTTTTTTAATTTCAAGCAAACGTGCCCAACTTCTTCAGGTTCCCGCTTCTCATGTGTGCTGATTTAATGTTTTTCTTTGTCATATATGACTTTAAAAACCGAATGATCTAGGTTTTTGATTAAACCATTAATTGATTAATTTAAAAAAAATAAGGCTGATTAATCGAGAAATTTACCCATTTTACAATTAACCTTTTATAATGTGACTGTTTTGTAATCGTGAAGGCTCAGCTACACTGAGTGTTTCTGATCTCACTCAAAAAATATCATGGCACGTTATTTTTCCAGAACATGATTTGTATGTTGAGCAAAAGTAAACAAAGTTATACAGTTATGTAAAAAAAATAAACGGTTCATAGGTGTAACCGACAGACTGCAGGCAGAGCCTTTAGCACTTAAATCTTAAGCTTAAAATGCTGCAACAAGTTCAGGTACGCAAAGTTACACATGCTGTCATGAAGTCGACGCGCCTTATTTATGTTTGAGGGGGCTTGTTTAGCTAAAGGAGACAAGAATGTGTAATTTGTAAAACTTGCTGAAGAAAAGTTTCTGCTAAAAGATCCAACGACTCAAACTTAATGCAACTTTGAGATCACCCTCCAATCATACACACTCAAGAGAAGGTAATACACTAAGTAATAACTACATTAAAAAATCATTACTTTAGTGGCAAGTTACTTAATGAAATATTGAGTTTTATAGGGAATTAAATATAAATATTTCACTTACAATCAAGTAATGTTAACAGTAAGTTAAAAGTGATACTTTCAGTGCTTTCCAACAAAGCAGGAAAAGGAGCACTGCACCATTTACAGCTCACCAAAACAGCATGTCATCTCCTCAAAGGCTCCAGTGCAACCATTTACATCCTGTTGCATCCTCGCATCTGTGTTGAGTAAACACTGGTATGGTAGGTAAATATGCCAGGTGTGACTTCCAGCACTATACCATGGGATCTAATTAATAGAATTTTACTGATAAATAACATCTGTATAAGAGGTGTTCTCAATGTCTTTATTTCGTTTGACTAAAAATGCAAAAAAATAACTTAAATCAAACGATAATAAAAATAATTTTCTCATGCCATATGAAAATAGATAGATTAAAATGAATTAAAATATGCATGGGTGAGTTCATCTTAATCGTATCATAATAATAATAATAATAATACTAGTAAAAATAATTAAAATACATACATTTTAATATTAGGAATAAACAAAAGTCATTACTGCTATGTCCAATTGAAGTTCATCTTCGGTCTGGTTTATTTATTGTCATTTTTCTTGATCACTTTCAGCCCGCTGCTACAACCCACTGTTACATAACCCTGGCAAAGTTTGTGTTTATGCTCCCTCTTCAAAATGATTTTATCCATCTGTATTGTGAAATAAGTGAATTGTAAAACCATGATTTTCCCCCCCCCAGACTATAATCATACCATCAAAATCTATAATAGTTGCATCCATAGTAAATAACCAGATGTTTTCCAGTATTACGGAAGGCTTGAATACCTCGTCATCATAGTTACTATGCTTTGTTGTTTATGTTTAGCATTGTGATTACACTGTGTTTCCTTCTAATAATTAAAAAAGTTTAATTAACTTTAATTAAAAGATTCCTCTGCTTCTCACCGAGCAGTTTTTCCTCATAGCTGAAGATTAGATTTGGCCCACAGCGCTGTTCGCTTTTAAGTCAAGAGACACCACCAGGACTGTCTGGCACTAATGTGGACAGAAGACAAAGCCTAAACTCTCTTTCATCCTATCTTTCTCTCTCACGTTCACTCTCAGCACTTACAACCCCCCTTCTCCCCAACCCCCCATACACACAAACACACCACTCATACTTATCCACCCCCAGCCTCTTTTCACCTCGCCTGGTCTCCACACATGCTTAACCTCAAAACACCGCAGAAACAAAAGCTGCGGCTCCCTTAGGCTTCACCTAGCATGTGACTACCCCCGCTGTTTGCCGACGTGGTATCTCCCGAGAAGAGCAGTCACCTCCCCTCCCTAAGTCAGATTTGTCTCCACTCCAAGGAAATACACTGTACCTTCGAATCGAGTAAAGAAAGTGTAGTTAACACTCTTCCAGCTGGACGGCCACAGATACAGACAAAAAGGCCAGGTCGTCTTCAGTGAAGGAGGCTGGCGTACAAATAGGCTGACAAGCCATGAGGAGTATACTTCTGAATCCCTGAGAGATCCTCTGAACACTCCTCCCTCCTTCTTCCAATGTCTCACTGGTTGGGGCCATGGCCTCTCAGTCAGGGTAAGAAATCCACAACTAGTTGGCTGCTTCACTCATTTCTCTCGGTTCCTGGGAAGAATAAAGCACTCTCTTTTTTTGTTTTTTTTTCCCACTTTGTTGTACAAGTCACACTGAAATATTTTTTGGACGGCCTTACGTAATGCCTGTCATAGAAGCCAATCTTGTTTTGATGGTGTCCAGATAACCATCAGTTCTTCCCTTTTTTCACTTTTGTTGAAGACGTGGCCTGGCTGTTGTGTTGTTGTGTCCATGTTGTGAGTTAGATAGGGACAGATGAGCTGATTAATTTAGGTACAGAGTGATCTGCCTTTTCAACTCTGCAGACTTTGACCTTTTCAGTCCAGCACACTGTTGACTGATTACAATAACCCCATCTGGCCATTACACTTTGATAATACTAAATGCCATTTAAACTCATGTTGTAGAATAAGGAATTTGCTTAGGTAAGTTTTTTTTCTTTATTGAATCAGTCTAACTTCGCAACATTACTACATTGGCAACTGATCAGCTCTGTGGAGCTCAGGCCTTGCACGTAGGCTCAGCCAGAAACTCAAACTGAGGCTCTCTCAGGATCTATGCCTCCAAGATGCAATCAAACGGATAAATTAGAAATTAAAGGTTGCTTGTCGTGAGTATTTTCCAAACTGGTCTGATGTAGAGACAAGACACTAGTGCATGGCTTTCCTGAAGGCTACAAGTACACAGTGCTGAGTTTGTGGTTATTGAGTCATGTCTTATTTCTGAAGACCACAATCTCAGTTACTTTCCTCAGAAAAAGAATGAAACAGTCTGCTTGATTGAGCCTCGCTTGACTGGCCTACTCCAGATACTTATCTGAGAAAAATCAAAGATTAAATTTGAAAGTAAGTTTTAGATACTATCTGGCATTAGATGATTGTGGGACATTATGACTGTGACTGGGGACATCCCTTCAACCATACTGCATTAGAGCCTGTGTGACGTTAGACAGTCTTATTCCATTAAAAGTACTTCTGAGCAGTGATTAAAGTTTTCTGTTTCCTCTGTTGTCATGCTAAGCCAGGCTTTTTTATTCACACTTATGTTGACAAATGTGGAAAACAAGCAGTTTAAAAATCAATAAGTTGAAATAGAAAGCTTGTTTATTGACCAGTTCTTGATGTTTAGATCTGGTCACTGCGATTAAACAAAATGTATTCCCGCAATTCACTACTCAAAATTTGGCATTCTCCACTACTATTTATATTTACTTGTACTCAGAGTCATATGATTTCTCACATTCATTTTAAAATAGAAATGTGATGGTTTTACTCATAGTAATTGATAGGGTCAAGCTCCATGAATGGAAATGTTTACAGAAATGTGTTATAATTGATAGAAAGACATTATTGAGCTTGGTTTTGACTGGCTTCTCCAAATGAGTTTGAGTACTGAGGCTGGTCTTCTCTATATTCACTGTAGTCACCATGACACCACGATACATGTTTTGATAAGGTACTGTGATGCACTTCCTTATTTACTGAAAAGCACTTTCTCTTATATACACTAGACTTGACAGATTTATGACTCCTCGCTGGCGGGGACATCAACACTAACATTAGCCGTGATACAGCTAATGTTGAGCAAATTTTAAGTAAAGGTGTGCAGTGTTGCAAGGGGGGGGGGGCGAGAGTTAGGTGCGTTTCCGTCAACTGGTTTGGAGCTAAGTGTAGTTTTGTCAGAAGTAGACTACGTTCCGTTACAAAACAGAGTAGAAAAAGTAAAGTCTGTGATCCCGAAACTAAACTTGCCGCCTAGAGAAAAATGGGGAGAGGTCTTCAGGAATTTTTCTCAAATGGCCAGGTTTGCTATTGTTGTTTCTGTCAGCTGGTTTTGGCTGGGAAGACACCAACAGCGGAGACAGCTGATAGGTTATGTGAGTTAAATGTTCGCTACATTAGAACGTATTCTGCAATGTCCTTCTCCCATTTGGAGCGTGAATCATTTTTAAAAAAGTGACTAAATGGGCTCTAAGTGGGCATAAAAACTTTTTTTTTTTAATGTGATACTTTAAAATGTGCACCAAAATACATGAATGGAAACCAGGCTACTGATGCTACAGTATTGTTGAAACCAATGACAGAGAATGTAGCTTCTCTGCTTGGTGATTGTCTTTAGTGCTGCATAACAATATTACAGGGTGTATCCCCTGTTCAACTAATAAAAACCAACAGAGTGGGTCAATTAGGTGGGCAGAATGGACATGAGCAGTGTTTACAAAGGATTCAGTGCCTGGGGCTTTTGATTGGTAAGCACTGTGCTCTTAGTGGCCCATTCACACATTCAGCCCCACTCCAAAAGTGACACCGACAGGCTCATTTACATTTACATGTAGCATACTTTAAGCCCTCTGGGCACTTTATGGCTTAGTTTCATTACTTGTCTAACCATTTTGAAATGTAGAGGGCTCTACTTGCAGTGCATGAAACTCTTAAACCACAGACAACATTTATAGAATCAAAGACTTTGAAATGGTAGATGGTATTTGTCAGCTTGGTGGCATGGTTGGCAAAATAACTAACATCCAGCAGAATTCACTAGAATGTGGCTTTCACACAGTTTAGCTGCAGTCGTTGTCAGTACACAGTTATCTGTGGTCAGTCTGATTGCAGCGAGCTTGTTATTTTTCATTCTTTACTATGTGAAAGTTAAGTTTTTTCACAGTAAATAGCCTAAGCTTAATTCTTAGCTGTGCTGTTAGTCAAATCATCTCCAGAGAGAGTAACAGCGGGGGGGTTGTTGGATGTCTGGATGATGGATGATGGATAGTCTAAACAATGTTTGATTTACACCTCTGCTGATAAAACCGGTGCTAATGGTATTTCTCAAACACCTTGCATTGTTTATGACCTTGGTTGCTTCCTGAGCTCAGTTTTAATGTAGCCGAACTATAGATTGTAAATCACGTAGCCTAATGAGTCATAGCTGGGTGGCGTTGATGATGTAAAACAGCCAGAGGCTTGGTGAAGAGGTGGGTTGGGAAATGATGTAGACTTACTGATACGTTTACACATAAAGAACCAGAAGTTGTTTTAAACTTGGCTGTGTTTAGTCTACACCGTTCAATGTGACTATATCTCGGTTTCCCATGTCTTCACTAGACCTGATCAGTTTTCATGTAAGAGTGAATCCTTCCAGTAAACTTTGAATATGTAGTTGAGTTTGTCTACCTTTCATACGTTTTATGTAATGTTGTTTTTTTACCTTTCTGAAATCAGTTAAGTCCATCTCCTTCTTTTCATCTTTCCACTTATAATTATTAACAATTGAGAACACCCTTGTGTATTGTGTTTATAATCTAGGAGGAGGCTGGGTGGGTGCTGCCTAATTGTACTCTGTCAACAGACTTAAAATCTTTGTTGTTACTGGCAGAGCCTGAAGCTGTCGAGTAAAACCGAGAGGCGACACGCCTGGCTGATAATTTGCTTCTTTCTTGTTTCCGTAGCTGCGTTCTGTTTAACAAGGTGCACAGATGAGATGACTCATTTTTTGTTTCTCTGTCGGGCTGTCTGTTCCTAATGTACACACACACACACGTTCTGTACGAATGCTCATGTTTTTAATAATCCAAGTGGCAACATTTTTTACATTAAGCTTTTTCATTACACGTCCATGCATTTGATGGCGTCTGCTCCTCTGATGAAAATCCATGCATTCTCTCGCTTACAAGGACTCTGCCCTGAAATAACTCTCCGTTTCATGTTTGGACTACACACATTATGCTCAGAATGTCAATATGGGCAGAGAGGTTTGTTTAGCTACCAGTTTATCCTGCAGTTTTACACATATTTGTAGTGGCTACATTCTAGTTTGATAGGTCTATGCTATGTCTAAGAAGCACGTGGTGTTAAATGAGCAGTATGCTTTTACAGTATCGTCTTCTCCAAATGGTAAAAACATCAACTTTTGTATTTGATTGATGTATTTGCTGAATACATTGTGAATTACATCTGAATGTATGACAACATAGAAAATGGACACTAGTAGTTTCCGCTGAGGTACAAATTTACTGAGACCAGCTGCACCAGGAGATTGTTTGCAGTAGAAGTAGGCTACGGCCCGGTGTCTAGACCAGCCTAAGCCTATTAGGGACTACTTTCTCCACAGGTCATCTCTGTGATCCCCTCCACTCATGATGTGTGGGGTTTTCACTAATGATGCTGATGGTTTACCAAAAAAACTGTGACTCATAATAGAGGGTGATAATGGCAGCCTGACTGTAAGAGCTGTTCTGAATAGTTGGACTTGTGCTCAGCGTTTATTTAAGAATTAAGAAATCATGGCAGGAAAAATAAACTTTTGACCGAGAGTGTTGCGTAACTTCTGGATTCGTCAGGTGTTTCCTTTATGAACGCCTCACTTTCATAATGCTGGTTCTATTTATGCCATCATTGTGAAGCCGTGAGATGAGACGTCTCTTAATTGTTGCTCCCCTGCTTGTTTTTGATGTTGGCTTGTTGTTCTGTTTGTGTTATTAGCAACATGAACCGTGAGGACCGGAATGTGCTCCGAATGAAAGAAAGAGAAAGGAGAAATCAAGAAATCCAGCAGGGAGGAGGCGAGGCCTTTCCAGCAAATTCCCCTCTCTTTCCTGAACCTTACAAAGTGGTAAGTTGGTTTACCTCGCGTTCACTTTTGACATGTAATTGATTAGTCAGTTGAGACGAGTCCGTAACAGTTACAGGAAGTGAGAACTGCGCGTGCTACCTGGATAAATGCTTTTCTTATCACATATTTTATAACGTCACGTCTCTCTGCTTTTACTTAGTTAAACTGCTAAGAGGAATGTTTAGCTTTAGGCTTCTGTGGCAACATTTTGAACCCTTTTCTGTTGTCATTCCTCACACCTGTGTGTACGCTTCCTGTAATGTTCATTTTTCTTCATTCCTACATCAGTCTGAAAAACAAAAGTGGTTGTTAGTTGATTTGTTTTTCAACATTTTCTCCCCTAAAAGTCAAGATCTTCCTGTCTTGGTTTTGTTTATAGTTTGTGTGATGAAGGCTTAAAAAGGGTTAACTAAAGATGTGTTTTAACACTCATGCAGGAGCTGTTTTCATGTAACATGTCTGAACAGGTTTTACTGACAATGACAGTCCACCTTCTTTTGATCAAGGCAATGTAATTGACTGATATGTATGCAGCACAGCATTTGGTTACGCTAATCATAGGTATTAAAAACGTTATCAGATGCTATTTCTAACAGTTGTGCCTTAAATTAAATAATGTTTAGCTGTTAGAGAGTCAGCTATTGACCTGCTCTGCACAAAATAGACGGCACCGGCTCCTAGTTAGATGCTTTGTAGTCCAGCTGTAGAAAGTAAACAGAAGAACACACCAGCTTCCCCCTTCCTCCTGTGTCTTCCTCCTGTGTCTTCCTCATGCTGTGACACACACACAGTGTAGATTTAGGCCGGACAGCTCCCGTCTGGCCAGAATAATTGTAAAGAGGATTTGAGTTCTCCGTACTGGTCTAATCTTTGCCACTAACCAGATTTAAACAGAGGTAAGTGGCTGCTCTCCCTTAGCATGAGCTAGCCATCAAAACAGCAGTGAGGAATGTGTCCTGACAGGTTGGGAATAGAGAGGGAAACAGAGGTGAGTGATGAGTGCTGGCCTGTGTGTTTTGGCCCACAATAAAAAGCTTACTTTGAAGAAGGGAAAGTCTTTGGCCTTTGCAAAGGAAAAAAAGACCCTTGCAGCAAATAATCAAGTATTTTGTAAGTTGGTTCTTCTATCTGAAGATCAGTTCTACTTCTTTTGTGGAAAAGGTGGTGATTTAGCACAAAAGAAATGTGGAGAAAAACCAACTGTTTGAGTCATTGGCTTTTTCTACACTTTGTATCTTTTGTCTCCTGCATGTCTGGGTCTTATGTAAGCTGCAGTTTGACTTTTTTCTCCCCTCTCTGTCATGCTTCACTAAGTGGAAGTTTACTGTGTTCTGCATTAAAGGCCATGTGTGCACACAGCTGCAGCTGTGGCCTCCCAGATGTAGACCAGCAAAGCAGTAACGTTTTTATGGTGCAGGGTTCATGGACTTGTAACTCAGCTGCACAGAATGAAGAACACAAAATGATCTGGTGAAAATTAGTGCCCCACAACATATATATAATTATTTTGGTTATGTTTATAGAATAATTCAATCCTGATACTGTCATAGTCATATACTTGATGTTGTGCATACACAATGTACATGAATGCATTTTTTAAAAAAATCAAGTACTCTAATGTGATAATATCAAATCAGCCTTTTCAATTAAATTTGACCAAGAAGCACTCCCAGAAACAAAGCAAAGGAAATAACTCAGGAAATCAAAAATCCATTAGGCACATTCATGTTTGTATTTCCACTGCCTCTTAACAACCGCAGAGATTAAGTAAATTAGACAGGCAACAGATTAAAACGGTTGATTTAGTTTGTAATTTTCGTATGCAACAAGACAGCATTTAGTTCATGTGGAGGAAGTGGAAATCAGTGCGTTGTCCTTTGTCGTCTGCTGTTGTGGGACTATAAGTTTTAAATCGTTGAAAAGGATAACTCCTGGCCAGCAGGAAAATACTGTCTCATGACCAGGGGGACTTTTTGTGGGGCAGGGACCAAAACTTAAATAAGGTATCTCCTGTCAGCATGAAGGTGATGTCCCTGAGAGTCTCAAAGTTCCTGAGAACATGTCCATGTCAAAAACATGAATTCTGATACTCATGCTTTTTTAAACATATACTATTACAGCAGAGTACAACTTTCTTGGGGTAACAGACTGTTGTGGTATTCTGCCAACACACCAGTGTGTTGCAAAGACTGTGTAAACAAAAAGTTTGTTGAAAGACATGATTTAATGATCTAAATTTACTTTTTTTGCACTTGTCTGTACTTTGAGTCCTGTTTGTTCATTACATAACCAGCCAGCATACATCAATATGTGTGCAATATTCTCCTTTTGTAATACTAGTCAGGCTTTATTAAAAAATAGGAAGTTATTTCTCTTCCGCTTGAAGTCTCATAGAGTCAAAATAAGGCACATCGTTTATGTTTGTACTACAAAGTGAAACCAAATCAACCCCTTAAGAAGAAAGACTGGTGATACTACACTGTCAACCACACACACATGCGAGCTGGGCCATGTGAGTAGGCGGTAGTGGAGGGCATGTTATGACCAAGCTAGTTTCCTGCTACAGATAACGGTTTGTGTTTCCTCACCCGCTGTGTGAAACTGGATATTCTGCACAGACTTCTGTCACGGGCCGGTTGTAAGCAGGTCGACTGGAACTCGTGGCCTCGAAGTGATTGATTAACCTCCGTGTTTGAACTACGAGTAGATCCTTATCTTTGTTCACAGATGGGTGCGGACTGATCTGGGCCCAGCGTTGAACAAGCCAACTGTGATTGGCTGATTGGCCCTCTCTCTCTGGTCAATCGACTATTTCAAATGTAAAACTGGGGACACGAGGGATTAAGATGTAATTTGTTTCTATTATATTAATTTAACATATTTCACTCATTGTAAGTAGGAGTGATACATTTTCCATGTTTTTGATGGAAGCTAATTAACCCCGATGTTGAACTCATGTCCTTAATGACTGTTTTCTCTCCCCCCTCTTTCTCATTTCTGTCTCTTCTTTCTCTGACTGTCTGTCTTGTTTTTTTCTTCATCCTCATACTATTCTCTGCCCCACCTCTTCCTCCCACATTCTCTCCTCCCCCCTTTGCAGTCCAGCAAGGAAGATAAACTGTCCAGCCGTATTCAGAGCATGCTGGGCAATTACGACGAGATGAAAGAGCCGATTGGTGACACACTTCCAAAGATTGGTGGTAAACCTTCTAACAGCTCGTCTTCCTCAGAGGAGAAATCAGGCCCGCCTTTGTTTGGTGGGGACCAGCGTAGCGGTGGCAGCAGCCAGAGCAGCAAGTGGACTCCTGTTGGCCCCGCAGCAGGTGGATCTTCATCTCAGTCCCAGAAACGCTCAGGACTCCAAGGTGGGCACGGTAGCCAGAGGGGCAACGGAGGGAGTAGCGGCAGCAGCAGCAGTAGCCAAAGACACGAAAAGAAGTCAAGTAAACACAGCGGAGGGTCAGAGCACTCAAAGTCGCACACGTCGAGTCCTGCGAAGGGCTCACTGAGTTCCTCCAGCAGCAACAGCCACTCACGGAGCTCCTTGTCTGCTGAGCAACATCACAGCAAGGAGCGCTACCGTTCCAAGTCCCCGCGAGACAGAGAGGCCAACTGGGACTCGCCCTCACGGGTTCACACCTCCTTCCCCACCGGACAGCACTCGAGTCAGGCCTTTCCCCCATCTCTCATGTCCAAGCCCGGCTCCATGCAGCAAAAGCCCACAGCCTATGTGCGGCCTATGGACGGCCAGGAAACGGCAGAACCCAAGAGCTCACAAGCAGAAAGCTACAGTGGACAGTCGCACAGCAGCACCATGGGAGAGATGAAGTCCAACGGCAAGGCCTCGCTTTCCAAACTCAAGATCCCCTCACAGCCTGTAGAGGTAAGGCTGAAGCTATATGCTTTCTGGTGGTGCAGTTTCTTTGTATTTTTAATTTATTCTGAACCCTCCAGCTTAAGTACACTGCACACTGTGTGTTTATGTAGCACTTCAGATATAAATCTACAGTACTGAAGCTTGCATGTAGCATTTATAGATTTACTATGGCAGAGCACTGTTTATGTTTGGAGCATATATTCATAATGATGTAATAACTGAATTAAATTACCTACAGCATGTTATACATGGTCTAACTGAACTTGTAGGTCTCATAAAAGGCCTATGGACTGATTCATGGTACTCAAAATGGAAGCCACTGCCCACCTAGTGATCTGACATGGTGTTGTTTGTGAACACATGTGCTAAGTGTGATACTTCTGTCTTTAGGGATCTGGTGACGCTAACTGTGTCGACGAGATTCTGAAGGTATGTACATAATTGTGTTCTGTGAAAAAGTTCCTCTGTCAGGTCACCAGTTCAGCACAAGTATTCAGAGAAAAGCCTTTCAGCCTTGAGTCAATGAAAGAGCGTTTTGCATTACTGGCATCTTACAACTCATTTGCACATTTTTCCCTGTGTGTGTGTGTGTGTGTGTTTTTCTTTCAGGAAATGACTCAATCGTGGCCCCCTCCGCTGACAGCCATCCACACCCCCTGCAAAACAGAACCCTCCAAGTTTCCATTCCCCACGAAGGTCAGCATAAAACCGGTGCCTGTTAATGTGGTTTGATTCAAATGATTATTTGTCCTGTTTAATTATTTGTTTATTACATTTGTCTGGTGTAAACAGACCTTTCATAACACACGTAATCAAACCAGAGAAGCTTGGTTTTGCTTCTAACTGGAGCTTGAAGTGATGAGACATTATTTATTAATAAGATTACAAATGTTGAAGTACTTTGCTGTAAGTTTAGGTGTAAACTGTAAACTTACAGGAAGCTTGTGCTTGCATGTATATATAAGTGGCCACAAACCCATGGAGGAAGAAGTCTGTTTTGTGGTTTGCTCATCATCATCAGATGTTTTAAGACAAATAATATTATGGTATATGATGTAGAGGAAAAACAGGATCATGAAAATTCTGAATTTTTTGTTCGTTTGTTTTCACCTCAGGATTCTCACCCCTTTCCCAGCGGACACAGTGAGTATAATTTCAAATTCAAACCTGAGCCCAAATATCCTCACAAAAGGATTAGGAATGTGTATCTCTCTGATGTTTAGACTTATTGATCATGAGGTTTTTCTGTGTTTTCAGAGCGAGGCAGTTCATCCAAGAGCTCCAGCAGCCACCAGTCCAAAGCTTGCGATGACCAGCCAACGTAAGTACATCATCCTTTACCTCTTTTCTTCCTTTTTTATTGTAACTAAATATGTGCAGTTTTCCTAGTATTGATTCATACAGCATAAAGCTGAGTACTCAAACCACGAAGTGAAGTAAGGTGACGTTACTCTACATGCAGGAATGATGTGGACACAGGAAGCAATCTTAAACTGCAGCAGTTGTACAGCTGTAATGAAACACAAATAATTGAGATTTAATTGTGATCCATTCCTGTATCTCAGTATGCTTGAAGATGACCTCAAGCTAAGCAGCAGTGAAGACAGTGATGGAGAACAGGACCCTGCCAAGAATACCTCAAGAAACACATCAGCAAGGTAGAACACAAAAAATGGACTTTTGTCAAACTTGTATTGATTTCTTTTCTGTTGAGACTCTGCCAGAGAGCAATGACTTGAATAACAATACTGAGGCTACGGCAGTTCCTTATATTGAAAGCAACGGCAAATTTAGTTCGCAAAGAGTTGTGTAACTTCTTTTTCCTCATAATTTTCTTCTCCTCAGTCATCATTTTGTTGCCTCATGTATGACAGTCTAACAATGGCCTCAAAGTCATCGCCTCAGCCGCACAGTCTTAACTTAAATTTGACATTTGAAGATTTGCATTGTTTTTTGGACATTAATTGTATTTCAAATAATTAATCATCTTATATAATAGTGTTTTGCTGTGTGTTTGTTAGGTTTCTTTTAAATATATTAAAAAAAAGGGAAGTGTTAAAGAAAGACAAATAATGTTTGAAGCACTGACAATGTAAAAAATTAAACCAAACTTGTGGACTTTTTGTATGATCAGAAATACTCTTCACATGGTCCTGAAGTTTGACAAAATATGTTAACAATTGACTTAAAAAACACAAAACTACCTGGCAGTGCAACTTGGAGCTCGCTCACTCGCCCTCATTGCTGTAGTAGCTGGTTGGTCAGGTCACCTGTTCAGAGGAGTCTAGGGGGGGTGACAGCATCAACATTTGCACACATTACACGCTCAACTTTCCCAAACCCAACAGTGATGTGTTAGCGTGAGGCAAATTTCCAATTCTGAAAAACACAACAGAAAAATTTGAAAATTACAAATTGGGTAGATAACTGTTAAAAAAAATATTGTTGACATATTGATGATATTAAATCCTCACGTGAAGTTTTGAGATAAAACATATTGCCTCAGATACAGTTTGAAATGTATTATACACCTTTTGTACACAATATAATGTGGTTTAACTCTCCCCCGTCTCTGTGACAGCAATAATAGTGAAGGAGCTGAGCCATCGAGGGATGACTCCAGCAGCCACAGCGGCTCAGAGAGCAGTTCAGGCTCCGACAGCGAGAGTGAAAGCAGCACGACGGACAGCGAAGCCAATGAGCACCCGCGGCCCGCCTCTCCTGAAGTAATGACTTAACAGTAACTTTGTAATAAAGTGTCATGGCACTCAGTGATGATTTGGTACTGTCTAAATCAGTTTTCTCAATGGCACTAAATACTCTTAACTGTGTCATTGCTTATGGGTTGTGGTAGTGCTTAGTCTAGGTATCATAGGTGTATACATTTTTACTCACTTAAGACAATTTCTGACTTCTTTTTGTTCTCCTTTGCCCCTTCAGCCTGAACAGCCAATGGCCAACAAATGGCAGCTGGACAACTGGTTCAAGAAGGCCAAGCAGTTCTCCCCAGCTTCTCCAGTGGACAACAATAATGTTCCAACCAAGTGCAAGAAAGACAGCCGAGAAAACAGCTCAGGACGCGGCTATGGTAGCCAGGGAGGGGGGTCAAAAGACTCATCAGCACCCGCCCCAAGCAGGGACCTTCGGGCAGCGCAAAAGGGCGGTGAGAGTGGCCGTGGACGGCAAAAATCCCCCGCCCAGAGTGAGGGCAGCACGGGTAACCGAAGGCCTGTGGGTAAGAAACAGCCTAAAAAGTCTGAGAAGCCCCCAGTGGTGGAGGAACCCAAGGGAGGTTTGAGAGTAGAGAGTGAGCCGGCTCCAGAGATACCTCCTCACCGGCCCAAAGCTGCTACCAAGGGTTCCCGCAAACCAAGCATCAAAAAAGAGCCTAAATCGTCTCCACGGCCCACCGCAGCTGCCGTCACCACCACTGCAGATAAACGTAAGGCCAAGGCGCCCACCAAGACTTGCCAGAAGTCCCGTGAATTTGTTGATACAGACTCTTCGTCGTCAGACTCTGAGGGGAATGACAGCATCCCGTCCTCATCTCAAACACCCAAGTACACAGAGAGCATCAGGACGCCTGTCTGTGTGTTTTCTCCAATGGAGGAGAAAGAGCTGTTGTCTCCACTCAGTGAACCTGATGAGCGCTACCCAGCAAGGCAACCACAGCAGCAGGTTTTACTAGTGAAAATAGGTTAGTTCACATTGCCAGAAATGTCTTATACAATTCATATACAATTTCCCACCTTTTTTTATGCACTTACTTTACATACTCCTGATGCTTTTCTTTACTTTGGACCAAACTAAACTGTATCCTACCCTTCCCTTTCCTCCCCATTTCCTACAGATCTCAGCTTGCTGTCTAGGATTCCAGGGCGGCCCTACAAGGAGCCTGTGGAGATAAAAGTGGAGAGGGACGATTCTCTAGACAGGGACAGCAAAGAATTCAGCAAGCAGAACTCTGAGAAGAGCTCCAGCAAGAAGAGGAAACACAAGGTATGGGACCTGATAGGGCAAAATACCAGACTGTGTTTTAATTCAAGTTCTGTTTCACTTGAATTCTTTTTTTTTTTGAGGTGAGAAAAAGGCCAGTTAGTGTTTCACTCAGTTTTTCTTGTTTATGTAATGCAATGTAATGTTTCAGTATGATCTTTCACGCGTATCAAACATTCACTGAGATCTTTCTTTGTAGTATTTCCATCAAGCTAAATCATCGCTCCATTTCAGTTCACCTTTTATCCCAACAGGATATCTACAGTAACTTATAAAGAGATTTCCATTAGAGCAAAAACTGCCTTTAAGCCAAGGAACAATTGATTACATTTTGGTGGTGATCCAGGTCTGGAATTAGATGATGATGATTTTTAATTTTTTTTATTTGAAGATGATATGCATTTTTCATTTTTCATTGCTGTGAAACAACCAGAGTAAGAGGTTGAAAATCTAAGTAATACGAGTCATATCTTTAGATGTGACAGTGATTTTAGAAAAACATTTTGCACTTGCAGAAGGTTGTACTGTACCTCCCAAGAGGTGCTAGTTGGAAAATGTAAGCTGAATTGCTGGGTTCATCATGTCCTTGGGTCAGTTGCTATAGAGACATGTACAGACACCAAATCTGATTACAGCTTAAATGTGTCTTCGCTTTTAATATTCTGTGTTCTGTATATCTTTAGAATGATGAAGAAGGCACGAAGACAGAGAGCAAGCGATGCAAGCTTGAGGATAAGTCTGTATCTCATCATAAAAGCAGCAGTAAAGAGTGAGTATTCTTATTTTTCTTTCTGATTATCATTCACAGTAAACTCTCTGCTCACCAGAGGGTTGTGAACATTTGGCGCACTTTGTGTGACAGCATTGCTTCATTTTTGCAGGGAAAATGAAGTTTGCCAGATGTCTTCTACCCATTTCTTACAATTCATCTTAAAATGTGTATTACATTGCAGTCAGCTGTTATCATCTGCTCTTATGATATCTCTGTTATTTTCTTATATTTTCTTCTTAAATAATTCTTCCCTGAAAAGTCTATATTTAATCCTTAAGTGTTAATATATTGTTATGTGGACTGACAAATTTCGTCTTAAAAAATGTACATATTGTGACTTATCTGTCATCAGGTCTAAGAGATCTCTAGAGAAGAAAGAAGAGCCAGTCCCCTCTCCTTCCATGTCAGGTCTTCAGCGGACACCAAAGGCAGAGCATCCGAGTCGGAAGAGGACAGTCAGCCAGTCCTCCACCTCTCTGTCCAGCGGGACAGGAAGTGGAAAGGAGGGGAGCCACAGTACCAAGGGCAACTCCACCTCCAAACACAGAAAAGGAGAGGACAAGGGACGCAGCACACGTGAGGGAAAGGTGAGTGTGGGTAACCTTATCAACATGCTGCGTCTGTGAATACCTGCCAAGCACTGTGATTACTGCGAAAGTGTCAGTGCAATCTTTCGTCATGTTTGCCAACTGTTTAGTGTCCTCGGGGGACTTTGAATAACGAGGCAAGCATATTTTAAAAAATAGTTTCTACGGGAAGAAGGGGAGTGGTTGAGAGCATTGCTTGATGTGTGTTTGTGTACTTTATTTACGTTTGTGTACAACATTTTGAAATGTAGATGAAAACATGTGTAACCGGCATTCATATACACTGTGCCTAGCTTATCACAAAATTGTTATAGATTTCAGTAGCTTTGTGTCCATAGAACACAAAACATCTCCCTGTTCTCCATTTTTTCCATCACTTCAAACACCAGGCTCCTTTTTCCCGAAACTTTATTCCTTCTCACTTGCTGTCTCTGCAGGAGAAATCCTCAAAGGGCTGTGATAACCAGCTGGCTGTGCCTCCGCTCTCCACGGACGGCTCCAAGTCTCAGAGATCCAAGCTGGTGTTTGAGGACAGGTAAGAGGAGCCCTTTCCACTGTGGATAACCCCACAGCGGGATATGTAGAAAGAACTGCTGCGGGGATCTAGGGTTCCCTTTGATGCATAAAGCCGTAGGAGGTTGGGAGGTCATGAATAGATGTGTCTGCATGCAGCAGAGATGACGTAAATTTCCATTTTAAAAGGCTGTCTGTTGGGAATCTCTGTCCTTTTCATGCTGTGGTAAAGTAACAACACAGTCTTGCTTCTTATTTGTGTGTCAGTTGTTTCGGAGGTGTATTTAATGTAAGAATACTTGTTTATGGCGTTGAGAGAAACGTTTTACCTGCGCTGTCACTCACTGTAAAAATGTTTCTATTAAATTATGCTGGGGATCATCCTTGTAATCAAATTTGTTTGACCTTTTGCCTCAGGGTCCACTCAGCAGATCACTACTTACAAGAGGCCAAGAAGCTGAAACACAATGCAGATGCACTGGTAAGACTGAGAGCTTGATGCCTTTTTACATGCGTAACTGTGATGTAACAGTGCTATTTAATGCTTGCAAAGCAGTGAAATGATTGTTAAAATCAGAGATATTAACGCAAAACAATATTCTGTTGAGTTTCTGATGTCCGTTTCTTTTGGTTTCTTAACAGTTTTTTTTGAGTATATTGTCCAAAACAAAAGAGAAACAAATGCTTTTATTACCTGGTCACAGCTGAGCAGGTGATGGCTATATTTAACTGCAGGTCTGGTGTCAGATTAAAAGACACCCGACTCAGCTGCATGTTACTTCAGCTCAAAATCATTATTTGGTTTTGTTTTTTTTTGTTGCTGCTATTATTTACTGAAAAGAGAATTTATGTTATCCGTACCAAGTAAAATACAGAAGGTGTCATTTATGTAACATGCTGGGTCAAAACCATGTCGAAACAAATGTCATGTGAACAGCATTTAGTCTTCAACCAGCTGTAACACACTGTAACTCGGGATGAACCACTAACAATGATTTTGTTTGTGCAGTTGGACCGTTTTGAAAAGGCAGTTTACTACTTGGACGCGGTGGTGTCCTTTATTGAATGTGGTAATGCTCTGGAGAAGAGCGCCCAAGAGGCCAAGTCTCCCTTTCCCATGTATGCTGAAACAGTGGAGCTGATCAAGTAAGGACATACAAAAATACCTCTTTCATACTGACATATACTATTTTCATGGTCACAGAATTGAAATAGAAACATAAGTACTATATGAAAGTATATGACTGACAGAAAAACATGTGTCTTTAATGACTTTTGGTTCTTGTGTGTGCGCTCAGATACACTATGAAGTTAAAAAGCTACATGGCCCCAGATGCTACTTCAGCAGACAAGAGGCTAGCTGTGCTTTGGTAAGTACTGCTGACTGTTTGAATAGGAAGAGTTGTGTATTTAAGCAGTTCACATATCTCTGGTCATCAATATTTACCCTTTTAAAAATGTTTAAAAAAAACCCCAACCCAACCCTTTTCTCTTTCCAGCCTGCGATGCCAGTCCCTCCTCTACCTGCGGTTATTCAAGCTGAGGAAAGACAGTGCACTAAAATACTCCAAAACACTCACCGAACACTTAAAGGTACTTCTGTTTACAAGAAACTGCTTGATGTACCTGAACCCAGAGAAGACAATATAAATTCAGAGCTGAAAGTTTGCAACCACCATGCCTGATTTCAGACACAAAGCAGTTTTAAATTAATTTATTACTTCATTCAATACATTTTACACGTTTCCCCCTGGACAACTTTTCAGGCCCACAAGTCTTTTGTAGCTTTAATCCCTGCAAACTTCATGCATGTATTATTCTGTGAATGTGTAACCTGCGTCCTCTGTGTACATAATGTTCTTCCTCTCATTTTGTTTGACAGAACTCTCTGAGTAACACCCAGGCTCCCTCTCCTGGAATGGGAAAGTAAGTCATGGTGTCATTTGCTGATAAGATTAAAAAAAGTTTCCCCAGTGATTTTAAAGTTTTATAATTTTTTATAATAAAACCGAAAATTGTTAACAAGATAGTAGCAATTTTAAGTTTAACACCGATGTAGATACTTTATAGACTCTCTCACTTCCCCAGTTTTTATTGTTTTTATAAAAAAAGTTTGAAGCCATTGAGTCTGGCCAGCAATTATATAATTACTGTTGTCAATGATGGTTTTCAGTGTGTGCTCAGTGTATTATAACTTCTAAAAATATCTTAACATTTACCGTTCAGTTTCTAAATCAGCACCAGCTTTCTCATTGCCATGTCTCACTGCTTGTGTCGGTTTCCTCATGCAGCAAGGCAGCGGGCATGCCCTCTCCAGTGTCTCCAAAACTGTCACCAGGCACCGCCGGTGGCTACTCGTCAGTCAGCAACAGTAGCAGCGCCAGCTCGTCTGTGACCATACCTCAGCGTATCCACCAGATGGCTGCCAGCTACGTCCAGGTCACCTCCAACTTCTTGTATGCCACAGAGGTCTGGGACCAGGCTGAGCAACTATCTAAGGAGCAGAAAGGTAAACTTTTTTTAAAAACGATTTTTTAAAATTGTTATTTATACAGATAGTTAGGTTGTCCCTTAAACCTTTATTTATTGCATCCGTTGAAGACAACTGATGTAAGGTGCACTGTAGAGCAAACAGCTGGACTGGGTTTTTAGAAACTGATGTGAATTGTAACCAGCTCCAGATTTGTGATCTAGAAATTCATTAAAAGAAACACACTTTTTGAAATTTTCATATCAATACTTCAAAGAGAAGTTGGGACCTACTTTTCTACCTATTGTGAAAAATCACTCTCCATATATGCTGTTTGTAGTAACTCTGCAACAGCATTCCCACTGGGGTCTGAGTCATATGCAATGACACTATCTACATTATGTAACTAGCGTGGTTTAAACAGATTGACTGACAGATGCTCTGGGACAAATCAGCACTCAAGTAGGGAGAAGAGGGAATTTCACTACAGATAAAATACAATATTATCAGTATTACTCCTACCTGGTTAATGATTCAAAAATACTGTGTCTTTATGATTTTAGTACAAGGTTTTTAGCCCTGTTGTGCAACCTGTGCTCACTGGTTGTATTGTGTTCCATCACTTGAGCAGCAGGAATGTGAGAAGTCGACAAGTCTCGTAAAATGTCAGCAGTTTTTGTTCAAAAACTAAAGTGCAGTCAGTGCAGCTCAAGACTTTAACCATGTAATTGCACGTCTTTAGAATAAATCCTTTGTTGCATGTCACCTCCCTCCCTCTGTTCTGCTGTCTCTCCTCCTTTTCTGTTGTCTATCTACTGCACATTGTCTATGAAAGAGAATATTTCTAAAAACCTGAGTACAGTCTGAAAAATGGGCCTTTAGGATGTATTGCACTGATCATTAATGTGTAAGTATGATAAGGAATAGTACAATAAGTATTTCTAGCTCGTGTTGAAACAAGCTGTTTTTTCAGTTTTCTTATGGCCATAAGGTTAAATTATTTAAGATCTGGACAGCAATTTTAAGACATCATTTTTGGCTTTTTACATGACTTTCTTATATTTATTGATTTAAACAATTGAGTAATTTTTTTTTTTTTTTTTTAAAGAGATGAACTGATAATGAAATAGTTGTAATTCTGTCAACCTCACACACAAACTTTGTTGTTTTGTGCAAGCAACAAATGATCTTACTTATTGCTGAGCTTGATTTGAAGTCAGTGGCTTTGTAACTGACTATGTCCTTGTTTTGTTTTTTCCAGAGTTCTTCTTGGAGTTGGACAAGGTGATGGGTCCTCTGATCTTCAACACCAGCAGCATGACAGAACTGGTGCGTTACACACGGCAGGGCCTCCACTGGCTGCGCCTGGACGCAAAGCTAATTCCCTAGCAAGGACTCGCTCCCTGCGCGCTGCTTCTAACACACACACACACACACACCCACACCTCAGCCTCTCGTGTTCAGCAACATGTGCTCAAAGACACACGCATGCCCTCATAGACAGACACACACAAATCCATACGTACTGTATGCACACACAGTCCACCTCTGGTCCTTCATGTACACACACACACACACACGTGATGAACTTCTCAGACATATCTTCAACACTGTGTCCATTTTCTACACCAGCTTGCCAAAAACACTGAGCAATTTAGGACATCTCACACCTTCAACAGCACCACACAGGGAGAAGCAACGAAACCGCACGGGGGAAAAATGATGGAGCTTATTGCCATGCTTCATATATCGGCATTCTTACAAAATCTTTGAAGGCCATGTTTTTATCTATTCGGCAAGGAAATGCTGGGTGAATTATTTATTATGAATACACTAAAAATGGGGGTTGGTTTATAGGCTACTTTGGCTTTTAACTTTTTATTTTACTTTGTTTCACCAAAGTACCTCCCATGAACACCAAAGGTGCTTTAAAATGAAGGTTTCTCTTTATCATTTTTGTGCCTTGTGTGTGAGCTACAGGAAAACAAATGATCACCTGTCATATCTGAATGAATACCTTTCCTTTTCCGTCTTTTTTTTTTCTTTTTCCATTTGCTTTTGCGACAGTTGTCATTTTATACATTTAAACATTTGGCAGTTAAGGAAAGCTGGCAACAATTATGTTTTTATTGCAGTCACTCAGTTTAAAATCACGTCCTGTTAATATATTTGACATTTTAGAGAAAAGATGGCGTTGGCTCAGTCTCGGTGGCCTCTAATTAAGCTACCTTAAACCATCTTGATTTATCTTTTCATCAATGTCTTTAGGCGCTAAAGGTTAATTTTGGAACGTGCCCACAAGATTTAAGGACTGTAGGAAGGGCTACTGTGCACAGCAGATTAATACTTCTGACACACATATTTATAAATGTCCTAATGAGTTATATTGATCCATGTATTGTTTTCTAACATTGTCTTTTTATTTACCAGAATCTTTAACTTTTTTTCTTTTTTTTTTGCCCTGCTAGCAAATAAAATATTGGTCAGTTGTTTAAGTTGTTCTCTTTTGGATGTTTAGAGCAGCTTGGCCTCTAGGGGCTGCTAGCGGGGGGTTTTAGACTTGCAGCCTTATTTAAATTGATCATGTCAATGTTCTCACTAAGAGATTTGCTGCTTCTTTGAAGCTGTACAATATGAGTCTCTTCCCATGAAATGTTTTTACACTGTAGCTTCATTGTTCATTCAGAAATTTCCTCGAGGAAGAGTCACTACATACAGTGTTATTCTTTTTTTTTTTATCCCCTTGTTTGCTCAGTGTATTTTTCTAAGGAACAGCAGGGAGTGTTTAAGTATTGAAGCTCGTATCCATGAATACAATGCAGTTATTTACATTGCAGTTTCTAAAAACTGGGCCTGTGCGAAAATTAATTTGGTCTAAAGCAAATTTCTCTGAAAGTAAAGATGTTACAAATGTTTTTTCTAGAGAAGCAAACTCATCAGTGGTGCAGATAAGCAGTGTTGCATTTATAGAACTAAGAGTCAAATCTATGATTATATATTTCAAATAAGTATAACAGCCAAAATAGATTTTATTTATATACAAAGCAGTTTTTCTTTCTTCTGGCCAAGCAAAAGTATAACTTTTCAAATGCATAGGTTTAAAACAGGGTTGAACAGGGGTTATTTTATGAGATGCAAAGTATTTGTATATGTAATCAGTCCTATTTAAATTTTAAAATCTTAATCATTACTCGTGTTGCAAGAAAGTAGGAAAGAAATGTGTCAGCTAGTTGTGTTAATGTGTTTCAGCAGGCAGAGTAGAGACATCAATGTATGCCAGCTGTACACACATGAACATTTCTGTTGGTTATTTAAAATGACTGGTTCTCATCAAGGCAGACGTGGATGCCAGTGCTTGACATTTGGGTTTTGGTCAATGACATGAAGGACTGTCCCCTTTGTTGTTTAGTTTAGTTTTTTGTTCAGCCCACTTCTTACATGCTGGAAATATCCCGGGCCAAATGGTATTCAATGGAATTATTACTGGTTTATTTGGTTGATGTTTTAGTTGATCATTGGTTGAAAATGATCAAAGTACTAAAATTCTTCAGACCTGTGATATTTTTTAACTTTCTCGCATTTTATTCGATCCTAAAACATATATGCTGTGTTTTTTTTCCTGACATGTCATTTTACACTTTTTTCAAAAGAAATCTCTATCATTACTGTTTGGCCCTGGTTTTACCTTTTTTGTGTTATATTTTTCAATCTTTCACCGGCTCCCTGGCCTTTATTGTAGGTAGGATACTGTTATTTCCTCTTGCACTTGAAACTGAGAAAGTCAGAGGAGGTATTATTTTAATCTATGCAGGATTTTTACAAAAAAAAGTATCAGTTTCTGTTTAGGCTTGGGATTTTTTCCCCCTCTTCTTTTTTTTCTGCCTCAAAAAGAAACCTGTTTAACTCAAGTGTCCAATGCCTTTAGCTTTTGCAATTTTGTGTACTGGTTTAGTAAATATATATAAATATATATATGTGTGTGTGTGTATATAGATCTGTTTTTATAACCAAACACAGATGGCTTGAGCCATTTTGTACTTAAAGCTGGAGGCCACTTTTCTCATAGGAATTCCTCTGTGGGTTTTGCCAGCCCAGTCAATGTCTTCATACACTGGTACACTTTGTAAGTACAGGTCCGCGCCTTGTGTTCCCTACACTATCTTGTAGTCAAATGTACAAATTTAGCATTAGAATAATTTTTAACAGTTTGCTACTCACACTTATTTATTTTTCTGCCCCTTTGCTTAATGTTTTTTTTTTTTTTTCTATTTTTCCTTTTTAAGGAGTACCATTTTATGAAATAGGAAGATGTAAATGTATTGGGGATGTTCATGATGAGATTTCATTGTAAGTAGTAATTAATATTAATTCTAACTTGAAAGAATCCAGGGTAAGATGAGTTTTTTTGACATTCAGTAGGAAGATGTTAACACTTGCATGTTTCTATTTAAATACAAATGTATAAATTGTAAATATAACATTTCTTTAAGGGTGAATTTCTACTACAGGTTGACATTTTTATTGAAATTTAAAAATGCTGTAAATACATTTGTGAGATACTTTATGCACATTTTTTTCCTCTCTGTGGGCTTTTGTGTTTTCTTCTTCTAAGCTGTTACAGACGACATCTCTGTCTCTGAACACTGTATATCAAATTGATCTCTCAGTCCTTTTCTTATACGTGCTCGTATACTTTGTCTCCTGCTTCACTGTCTCTCAGTATCATGGTCGCCACATAATCATTTAATGTCTCTTGATCCAAGTGCGAATATTTTGTCTTCCCTCTATTTGATACGGAAGTGTGTACTTTGATGAAATGTATATTGTTGATCTCATGGGATGGATGGATGCATGGCGGTTGGCGTGTACAGTCTTATGTAAAACCACGTCTTGTTTCTTCCTCACAAGAGTATTAACTATTTGTCCCTTTTGAACAATTGGTCCAACATGTCTTTTGAAACAGAGGTATTTCTCTACACGTCAAAACAGTTGTAGCAGTTTATACAGTATGTTGTATAACACCTTTTTTCTAAAAGTCGTCTCACAATTGAGACAAGCAGCATACACTATGTACAATAGTCTAAATTGGATTAGTTTTAAGAGAACTGATGATAGAAATACTATATATGATGGATGCAATATGATTAAAGGTACTCATTGAGTTTGATCTTCAAACTTAGGTTATGTAATTTAAAAGCATTCTTGTGAAGTGAGTATTAATTGTGACTAATGAGAGTCTGTCCTGAATATTCTTTGTATTTTGTCGTATTGAGAATAAAATATATATGAATATGTTTAATGGAGTTGTACTAGTTTTATTTTAGCAGCACAAGATTAGAGGGCAAGAACATATTTAAAATGAACTTACAAAAAGGTAAGTAAGTGAAAAGCGGTAAGCTTGAGACTAAAGGCTGGACTATTTTTTAAATTATTATTTTTTTTTTTCCCGGCATAGACCCCTTTTATTGAGCAGTAGACGGACAGGAAACATGGGAGAGAGAGGGGGTGTTACATGCAGCAAAGGACCTCTGGCCAGGATTCGAACCGGGGTCAGCTGCGTATGTGGCATGCGCTCTACCCACTCGACCACCTGCGCACCTGGACTATTTATTATTTACTGAAAAATAATATGTTTTGGGAGTACAGATGGAAATAAAGTGATATTCTTCATAATGTCCAAATGAATGCACATGGCTTTGGTAACATGGCTAAATATCTTGCAGCCAAGGACCTCAATTGTGTTTTATTGGTTAAAAGTCATAAGCAAATTCTGCAGGGTGCACATTGATACCTACAGACCAAGCGTGGCCAAATCACTTGTACTTTTATTACGGAAAGCTACAGTGTAATATATGACCGGTCAAGGCTCAACAAGTATGGCACAACCTGTATCATCAAAGAAGAACAGTGGCCACCAGTTAGTATGTGGACAGGGGGACTAATACTGCTAACTAGACTATAGACCCACCTATATAGGAGTATTTGAAATTCAATGAAAGTCCCTTTACACACAGTCTCTACATTATTTTTGTACAAGCTGCTGCTGACAACAGGCTGGTTTGTGCTTCTGTTTTCATTTAATGAATTGCCACCAAGTGGTCATGAGTGGTTACTGTCACAGCTGTCATCATCCCATCAATCGCTGCAATTGTTAACACTGGATTGTCATGATAGTCATTGTCATTGTTGGTGGCAGTGGGAACAGTGTAGTATCACTAACAATGGGACACTGACAATATAGTTCAGGGAAGAGAGTGACTTTAAATAACTTTCACAGAGAGGAAGTGTTTCATAATCTGAATTGTGACTTCTTAGATTTCAGTTGTGAACATCTCAAAGCAATAATTTGCAGAAACCACTAATCACTTCATATTCACAAATGAAGACGATGATTATAAAACCAGATTGATAGATTTAGGGCTGCAACTAATCTCATAACATCAATTTCATTATCAATTAATCTGTCAATTGTTTTTGTGATTAGTCGTTTGGTCTAAACAATGTCAGAAAATTGTGAAAAAATGCTGTTTCCAAAAGCCCAAAATAGCTTGTCCTAGTTCACAACACAAAGATATCTGGGTTACTACAAGATTAAAGACACCAGAACAATATTTACAAAAGGAAAATGACTCAAAACAATCGATAATCTAAATAGTTGTTAATTGGCTAATCATTGCAACTCTAGATAGATTAAATAAAGAATGATATTTCACTGAAAGGTCTGACTCTAGATCCACACTGACTTTTTTATCTCTATATCTTAAAAGCTTTTCTCCATTTTACTTTATGTAAGTTGTATGTGATATATCACCTTAATATAATACCTGAACTGAATTACAGAGAAACAAATAATGACAATTGAGTAAAAATCAGTTGTTTGTCTATTTCTAAAAGAAATGGATGGTGCTTATAGTTAATCTTTCTGTGCATGAATAAAACAAAGGTATTCAAAGTAGTTTATATAGCTTTGCATTGCAGAGCCTCTTAGAAATGATTAGCTCTTTCCAATCCACATTGTGCTCGCTTGAGAAATTTAACTCTTATGTAGACTGGTGGTGGGGTTTGTGCTCACTCTGTCTTTTCACATTCATAATGAGCTTTTGATCCTGTCAGTTTTTACTTTTAATAATCATATTTGGTAATAACAACTTAATTTTGTAAATCTCAGGAATATTGCACATGTATATATCTCAGATTTTCTGCACATTTATTTATTTGTATCTGTATGAGGGTTTATTCTGTATGGTAATTGCAGGAACATTCACATGTATATGATCTCAGGAACTTCTGCATATTGCACATTTATATATTGCAGATTTATTACACAAAGATCCAGTTTACTGTATTTAGTATTTTATTTTATAGTACTTTGTCTTATATAATGTAGATCATATTTTTAATGCACTTTTACCCTTATGATGCTGCTTTTTTGTCCCACTATACTGCTTTGTCAATTTGAATTTCTCCCAAGGGGGATCAATAAAGATACTTCTTATCTTGTCTATATACAGCACTTTACAAAGCAAAGTTAAAAAGTGTTTTACTTGTAAATACTAAAATTAAGGATTACAATCTGACAGAATAATATAATAAAATAATATAAGCACCCATAGTGTAAAATAAAAATAAAAATATATTATAAATAAAACAATGAAATCAATCAACTGATAGATTAATATTGTCCTTGTCAGTATGATTTTTTTAAAAATATTAATTTGCAGTACATATGTCTATTTAAGGAGGATTTAAAAATGTCACTGTCCAGTTTTAGCTGCTGCCTCTTCTCCACCATCAAAACAGTCCAAGAGAAAGTCCCAGTTTCACTATTCCGCCATTAACACCGTCTGACCAATAGGATGTCGTGTATTCCCAAAGTGCCCGCCTCCTACCGCTTCTGATTGGTCCAACCGGTGCTCCATTACCTTCCATCATCAGCTTCTCTCTCTCCAGGGAGTAAGATAAGCTAACTGCGAGCGAAGGGAGAGGAAAGGAAAGCGCCTTACCGGAGAGAGAGGGGGAGGTGACGAGGCGACGAGGCACGACAACCAACTAATATAAAAGTGAATCTTTTTTGCAATATTTTTCCTCCTGTCTCTCATTCATTTGAGTAGAGTTGATACACTCAGGAAAGAAAAACAAGGACTACAAGTGGGAAAAGCCGAGCGACCGGGAATCAACAGGTACGTGAAGGGGACATTGGAGGCAGCAGGTGCATTTTAGTGTCGCTGTTCAGTTTCGGTCATCTGTCAACCTGTTGGCTTGTCTTTCCTGTCAGTATATCTTTATGGAAATAAACAAAACCCTTTATAGTTAATCTCTCTTCACATTCACATGTTTTAAAAGTTATATTTCGACTTGGGAGGGAGTTAAAACATTGTCCTTGAATAAGCTACATAAGAGTAAGGTGCTAATGTTAGATAGCAACATTTATCTTTGTTAATGCTCATAGTGATTGATTAGCTATATTTTTCAACACATACATTGTGTAATTGTCTCCTTGGTATCTGATTTCACCCTTGTAGTTTAAATCTCCAAAGGCTGCCTTTATATGTCCAGATGTATTAATGGCTCATAATGGATTGTCATTTAGGTACAAACCATTCACTGTTTCCAGTTTGAATACTTTAAGGTTTTGGTCTGTTAGTTGGTCAAAACAGGCATTTTAACATGTCATCTCGGGCTCTGGGAAAACAATCAACAGATTCATGGGTGATGAAAATGGTTAGTTAGCTCTGTAATTCACAGTGTGAATTGCAACCCAGACTACTGTTATTACCACATGTAATGGTTATTGTCATACTTTCCGTGTTGCACATTGCTTATGCAGTGTGTGTGTGTATGTCGCCAGTCTTTTGGGACCAACATAGTGCTGCAACCTTATCTCCTTGTCTCAAATTGATACCTGGCTCTGAATTATGCACAGGAGGGCCTTTCTACCTAATGACTTGGCTATGTTTTATTTAAAGTGGGAACAAAAGGCACCATGGCCGTGGCAGGGTTGCTTTGGGGGAAACCAGACACTGGTGTTTTGTGCTGTTGCTGAAAACTGAAGCACTCATGCAGTGCGTTGGTCAGATGGTGTGAGCAGGAGGAGCACACTGGCCTCTCTGTTTGCTGCCTCGGGATGCCAATGCTCATGCCGCTGACGTGGTTCGACTCCGCTGCATCCAGAGTCTGACCTGGAGGTTGCAAAGAGATCCTCACAGAGACATTAACATGCATGAGGATGTGGATGCAAAAACTCAGGAACTCATATGTTCACCAAGGGAGGCAGAGGAGTGTGAGTCTAAATGTGTGCAACCACCTTGTACATGCAGGTGCCCACATACACACCTGTTGATTCGAAACGTGTGTTGCAATACTGTGCAGACAACAATGGATGAGACCTACTTTCTCAGCCACACACTGTATGTTAACGTGATATGAAAGATTTGAAATCAGAACATGCAAACGTGACAATACACATATTTGGTAGTCGTTGCATACAGGTGGTATAGCTTGTGTAATAGCTTGATTAACTGGTGTGTGTGTTTGTTTGTGTGTGTGTGTGTGTGTGTGTGTGTGTGTGTGTGTGTGTGTGTGTGTGTGTGTGTGTGTGTGTGTTTGTTTGCAGGAAGATTAAAGAAGAAAGGAAGCCGGAAACAAAGATACAAGCAAATAGAAGGGCAGGGCTATAAAATAGAGTAGGGTGACAAAGCCACCGGCCATACACGTAAACTTACCTTACGTGTTGAAACATGATCTATGTCTCTGTCTTTTGCTGTCTTTCTCGTCCCCCTCTTTCCTCCCTCTTAGGAAACAGAACATATGCATAGTAATGACGGGGTGCTGCAGAAAAAACCTCCTTGTCCTGTCATTTTAGACATTCATATGTCCAGCACCTGGAACAGGATTACTTTGTGAGATCACGCTTAAATCCATCACATCAAACTTCAGGTATGCACTTGTGGTCGTGCCAACAGTGGTTTGAACCAATCGGTGTCCTTTGAGGAAGTACTGGTTGCTGGTTGCTGTGATGACGGTGAGAATTTAGTCTATGATAGATGATGATAGACAGATGGTTCGTCCAATTATTGATAGTGCCAGCCCCAAACAGCTTCCAAGGATGACTTCTTAGATGGTTCTGTGTAATAAACCATCTGGTGCGTCCGGTTAGTAACAATACACATTTTTATATAACTAATACAGACTAAAACTAGAGCAAAAACACACAACACAGCACTCACCAGGTGTGTGGGACCTACCAGTGGTGTGTTGTTGTTTGACTTGGTGAGACTGGTCAGTGGAAAATTACTCATAGTGTGTGTGTGTGTGTGTGTGTGTGTGTGTGTGTGTGTGTGTGTGTGTGTGTGTGTGTGTGTGTGTGTGTGTGTGTGTGTGTGTGTGTGTGTGTGGGGATGTTTACATTCTTTCAGTGACCTTTTGCATAGCGAACTTTTACAAGGATGAACCGACCGGTTTGCCTCTGTACAGGGTTAAGGTTACATCAGTTCAGATTGATTTTGTAGCAATAAGACACCTCATGCCAAGAATAATAGCAAAATGTGGCAGCTTGAAGCTTACAGTTATAGAAATAAATCATGATCACTCTGTATGGTATTACTTTGAACTCTAATGGAGGTGTGAGAATAAAGGTAATAGACAAAGATGTAACATGTCGGTGTCAGAGTTATAAATCCGTTAACAGCTCGTTGGTCGGTTTCTGTGTGGTTTACATTTTCCTGTAATGAAGGTGTGATCTCGTTGTAATTCCACCTCTTCCTTTGTACCTGCATGATGGAAGGCTTTCATGGGTATTGATGGTTGCAGGCAAATGAATGCGTCTCACCTTTTGTTAAGCTGATCTTGTGAATGAGCCATTCTCAGTTAAAGTGGAATTCAGTGGTGTTTTTTTTTCTTTTTTAACCGTGAAATGATTCACTCAGACTGGCTGTATTTAGGTGTAAGAGAGGATTGGTAATGATGAGGGAGAACAGGGATACATTTCACCACTAAAAGAATGAGGTGATAAGTAAAGGTTACAGGCCGACCAAAGTCCATCAGACACGTTATTATCACGGTTTAATGGGTAATAGTGTCAGACTACTCAGGGTGACGTATGGTTGATGTTAGAGATAAAACCAGGACATTATGTCATGCAGAAGGAACTGATTATTTTCAAACTGTGGTACATTAAGGTCACACTATAACATATTAATTAGCACGGAGGCTAGTTAGCATGAGGTGTGCCGTTCAGGTATGTGACAGCCACCGTGATGTCATGCTATTTTTTGAATATAATGTGCTTGGAAAGGCTGATAAGGTGATGGATGTGCACTTATGGGTCGATGATCATAACGCACAGGTATCCAGGTACACATGCGTTGTATGACATCATCACGGTAGCTATCAGGAAGTTATTTTTAGACACTGATAACGAGATCTGGTTGAATGATTTGACTCTGACACAGAGGAGGAAGAGAGAAGCCTGCGTATAATGCAGTGTACAAGTTAAAATTCCCCCCTCATGGATTAATAAGTCACAGGGAATAATAGAAGGGAAAATGTGAGGTTGTTACAACAAGCAAACACACCGTGAAAAGGATCATTAATAGTAAAACACCCTTAAGTTAAATAGCATTATGGATAATCGACATGAAACTAGCAGGTAAATATTACTTACAAAATTACCTCATCATAGTAGAACTTGAGCTAATCAAAGAGTGTATGTAGATTTTTTCCAATTATATCACACAGTTTTGGAGCTGGTAGAAGAATAAAGGTATTTTATGTAGAAGACGACAGAGAGAAAGTTTGAGTTTGCAGGGCACAATGTGGGAGGCTGACGATGAGGGATTTCAAAGGGGATGATTGAAGGGAAATGAGGAGTGGGAAGACTCATCATGTGGCTTGATGACATAGAGAGATCGAGCAGGGAAAGAAGATGTGAACAACTCAAGAGAAAGGCTGAGAGGAGAGACAGTTGGAGGACCGTGAAAGCCATCGTTTGCATCAAAGATGGTACCAATGACTGACTGATCACACATCATATCCATAATCACAGTGAAGGCCTTACTCTTATGTATCACAGCTTTTTATATAGATGTCACCATGTAATTAGCATATTCTGAAGTCTAATGTGTACTAATGATAATGATAATGGTTAAAATGATTGCTGGTTACCACATTAGTAAGTGATACTTTTATGGGAATTATGATCGTGGGTGAAATGTGTTTTCTGGGTGGACAACTTGGCTTAAAGTAGCTGTTATATAATGATCAATTCTGGACATAATGTCCACATTTTTGGACAGAATATCTGCTTAATCTTGGCTAATGTGCTCATAATGACAGAACTTGGAAGTGTCTAAAGAAGATTTTAAAAGTTATTTTATAGTCGGAATTAGAAAAGTTGAGAAAACAAGCTCTGCTCTTGGTCCAACTGGGAACTCGAGGATCATTGACACTCTGTGTAGTTACACTTACATAACAGATAATTGAAGACACTGTGTAATCAGAGGTGTGTATGTATTAGATAATTGTACCATTAAGTAAGAACATCATCTGTTTGCTTTACCTGCTGTACCTGCCCATGCTGCTTATCAAGCACATTCCTCTCCATGTGCCTCTGCCAAGTATCCAAAGTAGCACAACCGCAAGTGATAAGTTTGAGATTTTGGACTGGCATAAGCCTGTCGAACAAAGAGGGCATCCATACTGCAAAGATAGTATATTTT